>NC_058134.1:14579694-14640431 GCF_016433145.1 Gracilinanus agilis | reverse complement strand
CCACTCACCATCTCCACTTTCACACACTCTATCCTTTTCCTCCTCCAACCAAAACTAAAATTACTTTTTTCCATGTGCTTACAACAGCCAACATCTAGGCTTTAATTAAAGGGAGGACCATTTTTTAGTTCTTCTACTAATTTTTACATTGTTAATATGAAGGGATAAACAAATTCCTTTATTCAATTCACCATGTAAGATTGGAAACAGAATAAGAGATCCCTTTATTGGTGAAAAGAGGAAGGAGGATTGCTTGAAAATGAAAGAAGAGAAGAAAAGGAGAGGGGGGAGAGAGAGGCAGACAGAAGACAGAGAGACAGACAGAGATAGCACAAGAGCTATCACAAAATCACAAGAACAAGTCATCTTCCTTTAGACATCATGCCTCCCCAGTGACAGATTCTCCATCAGCATGGAGCCCTATCTTGCCATCTGCTCAGATCAAGGCCTCATGTAGACTAAGTGAGCTGCCTACATAATTCATAAGACCTCCTCCTGAGACCTCCTGGGCTTCTTTCATTCAAGTTCTAGCTCACTCTCTGTTCTTTCCTTGATTAATTTTGACAGAATTACATTTCTGTCCTTCCTTCAAATCTTGGCTAACATTACAAATTGACTATTGATGGGTGAAGAAAATGGATTTCCTATGGTCCAATAAAATTCTTATCTAAAACCTAGGTCCTTTTCAATATGTGGGTTCCATTGTGGTTTGGTAAGAAACCTGGACCTGTCTGTCTCATGTCATATTAGAGTTTTTATGTGACATCCTGATTTGAATAGGTTGGTTCTTGATATGGAAATCAAATAAATATATTGAAAGTAAGCCCAGAATAGAGCATTTCCCATTAGGGCTCAAGCCATATATCTTCCCAAATAGAAATGGGAGGGAGTCTTTTAAATAATCATTTCTCCATAGAAGAGTTCAATATTTGGGGGTCTACTTCCCTACATTCATAGCTCCACTCGCCTATTTTATTTCAAGTTCTTCTTGTCTCTCTCCTTCACAATTCCAGCAGAATCTATCAGGTTGCCCTGGCTCTATCTTCTCAAAGCTCAAATCAACTCCTTTGCATGATGCTAAGATAATTTTTCTAAGGTAGAGCTCTTTTCTCATCATACACCACAACTAATTAATATCTTCAGTAGTTTTCAATTATGAAACCAATATATTACCAATTCACAGTGTACATTCTCTACCACTATTCCTCTTTACCTAAATTCTACTTACCTGGAATATTGACCATTCCTCCCAATACACTAACACCTCTTGATTTCACACTCGTTCATGACTTAGTTGAAAATATTCCCTCAGTACTAAAGAGTCTATCTCATCCTTTCAAACATTTTTAATTCTAATTATTATACTTCCTTCAATACCCAGTTCAAAGACCACCAACTTTGTCAAACTTTCCCATATCTCCTTATCCAGAAATGTCCTCTCTTCTCCTCAGTACTAACATTATATTTTATTCCTCTTTTTCATTTTCTCTTAGAGTTTTATGATATTTTATATAACTATTATAATATAATATATAATATAATAAATATATAATAATTATAATCTAATATAATAATCTAATATAAATAATAATAATATATGAGTCAGCATGGAATGATGGAAAGAAAGAATATTGGATATAGAGCCAAAAGACCCAGGTTTGATTCCTGGTTCTAATACTTACTTTTTGAAAAAATTAAATTCACTTGCAATTTTATTTAATGTAAAATTATCCCTCATAGCATCATAGATCTAGAGCTGAAATAGACATGAGAGGCCATTTATTTCAATTTCCTTTTCCTGTTAATGAAAGTATTGTTTTATATGAAAATATTAATGAACTAACAAATATTACATATTATTGAATAAAGAGTATAGGCTATTCTTATTTGGTTACTTCCCTTTTTCTCTGGACTGAAAAAAGTTATAAAACCAATATTTTACCTAGAAATGGAAATATTGCTTTATATAAGGCTGATATGTACTTCTGATCTTGGATAAATCACTATCTTTTTTCACTATCTTTTTCAAGTCTCATATTTCTCATATTCAAAATGAGGAATATCATCATTGAACTATGTACCCATAAAACGTTTTTTAGCAAGCTATTATGTAAACTTTAAAACTCAATATCAAGGTAAGTTATTTTTCGCTCAGAATAGACTATAAGCCCAATAATATTGGTGTCTTTTTATATAGAATCTTATACCACATATCGTAAAGATTTATTCATGATAGGCACTCAACAAACATTTGCAAGTGAATATGTTTACCCTGCCATATTCAAAAAGTAAGTATCATAGCCAGGAATCAAACCAGGGACTTTTTTTGAGAGAGAGAGAGAGAGAGAGGGATAGAGAGAGAGAGAGAGAGAGAGAGAGAGAGAGAGAGAGAGAGAGGGAGAGAGAGAAACAGAGAGAGAGAGAGAGACACAGTGAGGCAGAGACATAGAGACAGAAAGAGAGAGACAGAGAGACAGAAAGATACAGAGACAGAGACAGATAGACAGAAATAGAGAAAGACAGAGACAGAGAGAGAGCAGAGAGAGAGAGAGACAGACAGACAGACAGACACAGAGAGGCAGAGACAGAGACAGAAAGATACAGAGACAGAGTCAGATAGACAGAGACAGACAGTGTGTGTGTGTGTGTGTGTGTGTGTGTGTGTGTGTGTGTGAGAGAGAGAGAGAGAGAGAGAGAGAGAGAGAGAGAGAGAGAGAGAAACAGAGTGAGAAAGAAAAAGACAGACAGACACAGAGAGACAGAGTCAGAGAGAGACAAAGACAGAGATTCAGAGAGAGAGAGAGAGAATCAGAAAGACAGAAACAGAGACAGATAGACAGAAATAGACAGAGTGAGAGAGAGAGGGACAGAGACAGAGAGACAGAGAGACAGAAAAAGAGACCGAGAGTGATTGCTAATCAGGGAAAGAATAGGAAGGGACTGGTGTAGCACCTAAGCTGGGCTTTGGAAGGATCTAAATATTCTACAAGATGGAGATGAGGAAGAAGTCCGGGTGTGGAGGTGGCCTGTTTTCAGACACTTAGTAACTGTGTGATGCGGGCAGGTCACCTCCCCTCTGTTCACATACCTGGCTGAGGAGCATCCATTTCGTCCTCTAGGCAGCAGGGAATCATGCACTTTGCTGGGGGGAAGAGTGACATGGCCAGAACACTGCTTTCAGAATACCGGTCTGGAAGCTTTGGGGGACATTGATGGGAGAGGGGAGAGTCTGAAGGCAGGAGACCTATTAGGAGTCTTTTGTAACAGTCCAGACAAAAGGTGACGAAGGCTTAAACTAGGGTTTAAGCTGGACGAGTGCAGGAGACAGATGGGAGAGAACTCATTAGAGGGAGAACTAAAAACACTTGGCAGGGGATTGGAGAGAAAGGTTGAGGGAGGGGGAAAGGTCACAGTCAGCTCCCGCTTACCATCTTGGGCTACGAGAAGCATAGTGGGGCTGCTGGCAGAAAGAGGGAAGTTTGCAGGAGACTGAGTTCACAGGATGTAGGCAGGAGGAAGACAATGAGCTCCATTTTGGACATGTCGAAGACCTGTGGAGACAGATGCCCAGGTCTAGAGATCCAGAGAGAGATGATATGAAGGGGGAGAAGGAGGAAACTCATTTATTAAGCTCCTACTATGTGCCAGGCTTTGTGCTAAGTGTTTTGAAATTATTATCTTATTTGATCCTCACAACCCTGTGAGGTAGTGTTCCACGTGGTGAGTTTAAAGACTGAATCTTCCTGAACTTCTATTGGGAAATTTCTTTTTATAGCCTCTGTGAATGAGGTTTGCTCCATTCACCTCCGGGCCTCAGTCCCTTTAACCCTCGGCTGAGGGTTAAGATCTACCTGGATTAATGAGTGAGATAGATTCTTATTTTCTTCCTCTCTCTCTTCTCTCATGTAAATAAACTTCCATAAAAGTCAATTTTGATTTGAGATTATTCTTAATTGAGGATTAATAATAGTTCAATCCTCTGGCGACCATCTTTAATATATCGAACCCATAAAACCCCTTTTTCTCCCTTACAGTAGGTACTGTTATTATCCCTCTTTTAGAGTTGAGGAAACTGAGATTAACATGACTTTCCCAGGGTCACACAGCTAGTAAGTGTCTAAGACTGAATTTGAACTCCGATCCGCCTTATTCCAGGTCTAGGGCTACATTCCCTGCACTATCCAGTTGCCCTAAGATAATGGCTGAAAGTGTGGATTTGGAAATCATGTATCTCAAATTGATAAAGAATGAGCCACGGAGGCTGACAAAATCAGGAAAACCTGTAGAGAGAGAAGAGAAGAAGGCCCAAGGAGGAGAGGCTACCCTGAAATGTCTCTGACCATTAGCCTGGGCAATAACCCCATTAGCTAAGCACTGTGAGAGAGGAGGGAGTGTGGCGAGCAGCCTCATTCGTTTCCTTGTTCTTTGCCTCATTTTAGGATTGTAGATTTAGAGCTGCATAGGGACCTCAAAGGCCATGGAGTCTCTCTCTCCCATCTTCCAGATGAGGAAGCTGAGGCCCCGGAGGATTTCGGTGACTTGCCCACAATCACACCCAGGTGATGATCAGTAGAAGAGCCGGAATCGGGACGTAGGACCCATTACTCCAAATGTCTAACCCTCTCTACTTCACCACACCACGCCGATCGATGATCCCTAATGGGCAGTGAGTGGGGATGCCCATCTCCACCATCTGTCGGGGACCTGGCAGTGTGGCCAGTTTAACATGGGAGGCTGGAGGCCATTCGAGTGGTCTTCTCTCATTCCTTGCACCCAGATCCCTGCTTGGGGCTTGGCAGCACCCGAATTGGTGAAGGGACCCCTTTGATGTTTCATTTCTCAACGAGACTCCGGGTCTTCAGGTTAACTTCCGTGAAAGCACCCAGGAGGACTCTCTGGCCTCAGCTCAGCCTCCGGTGCCCACGCCTGAGGCCCCCCCTCCTGCCCTTGTGCCCTGGCATACACAGCCATCTTTCAAGCACTGAAATATCTCACTTCAGTGATTCTGAAACGAGCCGTGGCCCCGATTCTTGCTTCTGCGCCTTTTAGTCGGGGCTAGCCGAGGTACGAGACATCCATCCCATCTACCGCCGCAACCCAAACCAGCCTCCTTCACGGCCGTTCCATAAATCCTTCCCCCACAGGGAGTCGGGAGACGTGTGCCCAATGGGTTTAGATCTACTCCTGCCCGAAGCGGGTCCATTAATCCATCCAGGCTTGTTTCAAAAAGTAGAGGGAGCTCCCTGGCTGGCCGGGGACGTGTTTTAGGTGGCCTCTGTGGAGCCCTCCATCCCCCGCACCCCCCAATAATGTCTCTCCCCTCTCTCAGCTCCTGACACCGTTAGCGTGGGCGGCCCCCGTTCCAGCTTCTGGTGAAATGTCAGCCACGGGGTGATGGGAAACCTCCACCGATATCCATCTAAGACTCAAAGGGTATATTATTCTTTGGGTTTGATAGTGTTAGTACAAATATTGCCCCTTTATTATACTTTCCCACAGGGTGTGTCTGGGCTCTGAATGTGCATCGGGAGGGCTGCAGAGGGAGAGCAGGGAATGAAATCTTCCCCTCACCCCCTTTTTTTTCCAAGCAGAAAGGCACAGAGTGGTCTGGTGGATACCACTGTAATAGGCTCTATTTATAACGAAACACTTCACTGGCTGTGGGTAAACAAGGCCTTCCGATAATTATTTCAACTGGAATATGCCTAAGAGCCAGAAAATTTCTCTCTCCTGCTGTCATTAGTCTAAGACGTGGAAGCTATGTCCGTGCGATGCCAAAACAGATGGCTGCTCTAATAAAAACAAATCTGCAAAATTGGATGGGTGACGTACAAATTGCTGCATGGGATTTTTCACCTTCGAGCCGGCTGTGCCCGGGGTGTGTAGTCCCAACTCCAAATGCGGCATTATTTTTAATTATAGTTTGAAATTGGCTGCCGAAAGAAAAGGGGGAGGGGGGGAAGCATCCGGGGTCTTCGCAGCATCGGTCTGAGATTTCGAGAATTCCACGCTGCTCTCCTCTGAGTTTTCTCTTAGGGAATCAGGTTTGTAACTACTTTGACACGGTCCTGGAAGAAAGAGGGGGTGGGGAAAGAAGGAAGAAAGGGGGGGAACCAACCTCAACCAACAATTTTCCTTAATAATAGCTGCTAGCGTTTATGTTGCACTCTTAAAGCTTTCAAAGCACTTTACATATGTTATCTCAACCATCTTGTGAAGTAGACTGAATTATTATTATTCAGAGAAGGAAAGGAAGGGCTAAAGGTTAAGTGACTTGACCAGGGCCATACTACCCCTATTTGAGTCCCAATTTATATTCAGGGCTCCCTGACACCAGACGCGGTGCCCTGTCCTGGCTTCCTTCTTAAGCTGTTTACCATCGAAACTAGGTTACAATGAATGGAAAGCTCATTTCAAACAGGCTCCAGCTGTTGCTGGGTTAATTACAGCGAGGCTCCAGCTCCTCTGAACAGGTCCCCCCATATTACCCCTGACCCCCTGCTTTCAATAGAGCTGATCCCATTTCACAAAGGTCTGAGCTTCCCCCGCTGGTCTAGTGGGACACCGAACTTTGTAAAGGCTCATTTTCAGGAGCGACATATTGTCTGCCTCGCAGCTTCTCCTGAAGACGACTTGGGAAGTGCAGGCTAGCCATTTGGCCCTCCAAGCTTCTCTCTTCACGTTGCCTTTGCTTACGGAGCCTTGAGCTAAAACAGAGAGCCCTACAGTCTCGGGCTGAGTCTAGAGTGCGAATAATGCCCAGATTCCATCTGATTCCGTGCATCCTTTAAACATCCTTGCTGGACCAGCCAATCTTGGTTCTCCCATCCCAAATGCTTTCAAATGGAAGTTAATCTGATTCGATCTTTAAAAGGGAAGCTTTTGTCTGGGAAAACCAACTTGTTCCAGTCCAGAAACTTTCTGGGGCTGGGATTCCCTTCCCTTTGGGAAAGCATTCTTTCCCCCATCATTCTTTTTTTTTTTTTTTTTTAAACCCTTAACTTCTGTGTATTGGCTCCTAGGCAGAAGAGTGGTAAGGGTGGGCAATGGGGGTCAAGTGACTTGCCCAGGGTCACACAGCTGGGAAGTGTCTGAGGCCAGATTTGAACGCAGGACCTCCTGTCTCTAGGCCTGGTTCTCCATCCACTGAGCTACCCAGCTGCCCCTTTCCCCCATCATTCTAAACAGAAAACCAGTGAATCAAACTGATGGCTGCCTTCAAAGTTACACAGATGGTTCATGACCATCTAGCACCTTCTAGCTGCTTCATGTAACCTAGAGGCGTGGAGGATAAATCTGGCATTGCCCAGATGAGGTCACCCACCTTTGGAAGTTAAAGACCAAAATCCAGCGAGGAAAAAAACAACTGTTTCCCCACCACACTGGCCCGGCCAAGGGAAGTTTCTGAGCTGCGTCTCAGCGCCTAGAAAAAAAGAAGAAGAAGAAAAGATTTCAAACCATCCTTTAAAAGGCTCCATTCCTCTCTAACTTCAGACCTGGCCATCTAAAGACTAGCAGAGGAATCAGAGCTGTGCTTTCTGCAAAATGGCGCCACAGTATTTCCAGAGAAGGGGCCTTCTGGTACAAAAGGTTTCCTTCTTTGAGTCAGAATGGAGGTCAATGCATTCTCCTCCTCCTCTCCTATTTATTCTATTCAGAATCCTTCGGATAATTGGGTCGTGATCAAATTGGAACTTAAACGGTGTCTTCATAGAGAATATTACAACTGAAAGCTGTCCAGATGCTTTGCAAACCCAGGTGCCCGCCTGGGTGACAAAGGGAGCCCGAGATATTCAAACCCAGATAATGCGGTACAAAAGGATCCCCAAACCCCAAAGCACTCTGGGCCAGCTCTCCCTTTCAAGGACAAAACCCCCTCCCCAGGACCCACTCTGTGAAGAGTCGTGTCTCTGAGTGCTTGTGCAGAATAGAGAATGAAGGAACAGAAATGCTTTTGGAAACGTTGCAGGCCCTCGCAAAAGAAGGAGCTGCAGCCCAGACTCCCACTTCTGGTGGCCTAGCCCAGTCCTGCCCCCCCACCCCTTCATGTTCACATCAAAAGTCATTCCTTTTCTTGCTCATAAACCTGTGAGCTGGAAGGGAAATGAGAAGTCCCTGTCGGAGCTGGGATTCAGAGCCCAACTCCTGGCTACAAATCTAGCAAGAAAAAGAACGGAGGCTGCTGCCTTTTGAGTCAGAAGACCTAGGTTCAAATCCCCCCACTCTCACTTCCTGTCTGTGTGAACTTGGGGAAAATAAATAACTTCTCCAAGGCTCGGTTTCCTCCACTGTCAAGTAAGGGAGTTGTCTGTGGCGTCAGGGGGTCCCTCCAACCCTAATTCTTGCTTAGGGAGCTTCACTTCCCTTATCTGTAAGATGAGGCTAACAATAGCCCCGGGTAGGAATCCTATTTTTCAAATGTGTTGCTCAAGCCTTAAATAATTACATGGATGTCAGTAGTGTGTATTAGAACATGTTTTCAAGAGGCATCATTAGCATTTGGGGCCCTTGACGAGAATTTGACCAATTTTACAGAGGGAGGTGTTCGTTCTCCCTCTGGTCTGGGCTATCCCCTGCAAGATTATTTTTTGTTTTCTTCTTCCCCACCTCCCTCTGGCGTGCATGTGTGTGTGTGTGTGTGTGTGTGTGTGTGTGTGTGTGTGTGTGTGTGTGCTGGGGAGGAGGGAGAGTGAGGAGAGCTAAGTGCTGTAGGGGCTGTTTATGCCTGACTTGGATAAAAATGACCTCTGGACAGCCTGAGAAGTCTTATTCTAGCTGTAAGGCAGGGGTTCTTAATCTGTGGGTAGGTTTCAAGGGGCTCCTGAACCTGGATGGGGAGGAAAAACTACATCTTTCTTTTCATTAGCCTCTGGTTGTCTTTGTAATCCTCTGTATGTTATTTTATGCATTTAAAAACATTATTTCTTTTAATCGAGGCTATTTTTGCCGTTGCCTTGGCTGAGATCATGATTGCCATCCCTGCCTTTTTGACTTCAGCTGAAGCATAATGGTTTTTGCTCCAGCCCCTCATTTTAACTCTGTGTGAATCTTTACATTTCAGGCATGTTTCTTGTAAACAGCATATTGTTGGATTATGCTTTCTAATCCATTCTGCTATCCATTTAAAAACACTCTTCTAAGAAGGGCTCCGTGGGCTTCGCCAGATGGCCCAAGGGGTCCAGGAGACAAAAAAGGGTAAGAACCCCCCGCTCTAAGGGCTCATGTAAATGAATGAGAACATCACATAAAGAACCCCTAGCTAGAATTTGCACTTGAGAGTCAGGCTGGAGGTTTGGAACAGCAGTCACAACCACAAGGCTAAAGGAAGGTAATTAAGCCTTAACACAATAATTAAATAATTGCTTAATTAGGCATTTAAGTATTAAAAGTGGAATTTTCTAAGTGCTGCCTTCCAGTCTCCTTCTCTGCTTCCATTTTGTAACTGGATTTGGGTCCTTCTGTCGCTGGCATGGCCCCTCTGATAATGAGCTTTCCTACTAGGGTTAGAGGGGTTTGGGGTTTTTTTTTTTTGGTCAATTAGAAAACACTGGGAAGGAGAATAGTTCCAATTCAGTTCAACAAACACGTATCGAACACCTGCTCTGTGCCAAGCCCTGTGCCAAATGCTGGCGATAGAAAGCCGAGTAAGCTGATCCCTGCCCTCAGAGAACAGGCAATCTAGTAGGAGTTAAATCTATTTGAGAGGCGCGCTCTCCCCTAAAAAGTCTTAAAATAATTGGGATCCTCCAAACGAAACCAGACGACTTTTAGGAATCAACCACAGCAAGGATTTCTATTCTCCCTTAATGGCTCCAAAATGTTAAGCAATAATTCAATTCCAAAGGATGCCAGCAGGAGCAAAGAAATCAAGCAGTCCCTGCGATGAGATCTGACCTGTAAAGAATGTGAAGAGTTGGTCCCCTGACCTTCTCCACACTAGTGATGAAAATGATTCTTTTATAACCCGAGGACAGATGCTGTTGGCTGGGGGAGGTGGAGGAAAGATGTCTACACGTGGAGCTTTCTTAATATTCCAGGTTCATGAATCCATTAATTAATTAATTGTTAATGAGTTAATGTTCCAGGTGAAGAAAGAAGGGTAGGGCCAGCTTAGCACATAGAGAGACAGACAGGATCCTGCCTGATGTCATAAGCATTTTGTCTATTTTTTTTTAACATTCGTTATGATTTTTTTTTTTTGCCTTCTCTCCAGCCTCAACTCCACCCACGAGCAAGAAAGCAATATGATACCCCTTAAGTATATATACTTATGATATCATGATCCCATAACTCTTAAAGGTCATGCAGCTATGGAGAATGCACAGTATGTAGCAGGAGGGGACTTTCCTGGGACAAATGGAGCCTTTCCTGGCAGCCAAACTTTTTCCAAACCATCTGATCTTCTTGAGTTCAAAGTTCTTTAAATAGTTGCTCCCCAAAGAAGGGCACAGCAGGTTCAATTAAATGTCACTTATAAATAGGAAAGTTATTCATGTTGGAAAGGTGTTCCCTTTCAGATTGGTTGCAGTGCCAAGCTTTAAGGTGGACTCTTCTTCATACTATGGGCTGCCATCTTCCCATCTCTTGAGGAAGACCAACAGCTCCTGACTTGTTGCAGAAAAAGCTGGAGATCTGGAACTGAGAGACCTTGCTCTGCCACTGAGGGCCATTAAGCAAGGCCCTTAAAAGCTTTACATCTCCATTTCCTTATCCTTAAAATAATACACCAGGAATGAATGAGTGAAAAAGATTTTCTTAAGTGCCAGGCACTGTCCTAAGTGATTGGGAGACAAATACAAAAGGCGGCACAGTCCCTGCCCTCAAGGAGCTTACTTTTTTTAAAATTTAAATATTTTATTTGTTTTAGAAAATTTTTCCATGGTTCCATGATTCATGCTTTTACTTTCCCTTTCATCTCCCCTTCACCCCGCCCCTATATCCATCTCACATTTCCACTGGTTTTAACATGTGTCGTCAATCAAGACCTATTTCCATATTATTGATAGTTGCATTGGTGTGATCGTTTCGAGTCTACATCCCCAATCATGTCTGCATCAATCCATGTGTTCAAGCGGTTGCTTTTCTTCTGTGTTTCCACTCCTGCAGTTCTTCCTCTGAATGTGGGTAGAGTCTTTTCCACAAGTCCCTCAGAATTGTACTGGATTATTGCATTGCTGCTAGCAGAGAAGTCCATTACATTCGATTTTACCACAGTGTATCAGTCTCTGTGTACAATGTTCTTCTGGCTCTGCTCCTTTCGCTCTGCATCACTTCCTGGAGGTCTCTCCAGTTCACATGGAATTCCTCCAGTTTGTTACTCTTTTGAGCACAATAGTATTCCATCACCAGCAGATATCACAATTTGTTCAGCCATTCCCCAATTGAAGGGCAAAGGAACTTACGTTTTAATAGGAGAACTCAATAAATATAGAGGAATAATGGTCCAGCACTCTGTCTATTTTACTACCCAGCTGGTAGACGGACAAAGAGAGCTCTGGGTCCCAGGATGGAAGGCTAGAGCTGTTTAGGTTTTTGGCATTGTGCACTTATGAGTCTTTTGGGGATTAACCATTTCTTTTATAATAAAGGAAATAAATAGCTGTCCTATGCCTGATATCTACTTTGCACGTGGAGTGATTTTTAGGGAAGACCTTGGACATGACCCAGACCTAAGCTCAGATTTAAAGTTAGAGGGTTAAGGGATTTTCTTCAGAATGACAAAGGAAAATGAGAAAAGCCTGCCTTTCCTATTTTAGGCATTAGGGTCTTCCAATACTGAATCCAGTTCATCCAATTCAGAGTCCCTTATGGAACAGAGTGACATTTGTTTGCATTTGTCCATTATTTTGATCATCTCCCTAAAGGTTGGGGTTTGGATAAGATTTTGTCCCTTTTTTGTTTATTTATTTGCTTTTTTTTTTGTCGGTGTGTTTGCTAGTTGGCTCAGTGCATAGAGAACTAGGGCTGGCTTTGGAAAGGTCCGAGTTCAAATCCAGCCACAGAAACATACTAGCTGTGTGACTCTGGGCAGGTCACAGCCTCTCTGTTGCCTGCATTTCTTCATCTACAAAATGGGGATCATAATGGCACCTGCCTCACAAGGTTGCTGCGAGGGTCCAATGAGATAACGTTTGTAAAGAGCTTTGCAAACCTTAAAGTGCTATACAGATGCTAGCTATTGTTATTAGTATTATTCATTATTAAGTTCTAGTTCAACATCAACTAAAGTTCATGGGCTCTGCAAGGTGAACACCAGCGTAGGTTTATTCTTTTTTTTTTTTAATTTCATTTTAAACCCTTAACTTCTGTGTATTGACTTATAGGTGGAAGAGTGGTAAGGGTGGGCAATGGGGGTCAAGTGACTTGCCCAGGGTCACACAGCTGGGAAGTGGCTGAGGCCAGATTTGAACCTAGGACCTCCCGTCTCTAGGCCTGACTCTCAATCCACTGAGCTACCCAGCTGCCCCCCAGGTTTTTCTTTTTGTTGATGTTCAGTTGCTTCAGTCGTGTCTGATCCTTTGTGACCCTGTTTGGGGTTTTTGTGGCAAAGATAGTGGAGGCATTTGCCATTCCGTTATCCAGCTCATTTAACAAATGAGTGTAGATTTTAAAATTAATATTGAATACTCAAATGATTATATATTTGATAAGATTTATTAAAACAAAAAGCTAGAGTAAAGGCAAGGCTCCCAGCCCACGCTCGTGGAGAAGAGAGGAAGGGGGAGGAGCTACAGAACCCGTAAAACAATAACGTGATCATGCAAACATGGAGGCGCAGGAGAGATTAAAGGGAATTTGGGGAAATGCTAAGGAGCTTAATGGGGATGAAGTCCAAAGGTTCAAAATCTCCATTTATACTTGAAGAAACTGAGGCCAACAAGGTAAAGTGACTTGCCCAGAGTCACATAGCTAGGAAGTGTCTGAGGTCAAATTTGAACTCAGGACCTCCCACCTCTAGGTCTGGCTTTCTATCCCCTGAGCCACCCAGCTGCCCCTGCATAGTAGGTTCTTCATACAGTTGGCTACTTGGTGAAGGATTCTTTGGATAATAAAATTCACATAACAAGAAAACAATCCATGTGGCAAAGACAAATTCAACATGGCCCTCGGTTGTGGACAGGCTCCTTTTGCTTCTGCAGCAGCAGTGTCTAGAGTGGTTCAGAGGCAGGCAGACGAGGCTGAGAAGTCCAGGTTTTAGACCATCTATAAACTTTAACTTAATTGTTGACACTCTAAATGTGAGATCTTTGTTCAGTGACCAAGCAGAGCCACGAGCAGAGGAAATGAATCAGACTAATTTTGACATTCTTGCTATAAATGAAGGCAGGAGAAAAGAGAAAGTTGCAGCTAAATCAAAGAATGACTCACAGGTTCTCTCTGGAGAAGAAAATAAAGGAATTATCTGAGTTGGTTTTATTGTTTGTTCCAATGGCAACAAGAAACATCATTTTGTGTGGGATGTGGTCACCTCGGATTGTGGTGCCCATGACAGGCATTTGTAAAGAGAAGAAAAGAAAGTAATTGCAGCTTCTGTGCCCACAGTCATTGCAGGAGGAGAAGCTGGAGGGATTTTATGAAGAACTTTGGAGACCTTCGAGATTAAATCAACATATGCTTTAATCCTCGGAGACTTCAGGGGAATGGCAGGCATAGGAAGGAACAGGGGAAACTCTGTTGCTGGAAAATATAACGATAACAGCATTTGTATGTTGTTGTTGTTGTTCAGTCCTGTCCAACCATTCAGGACCCCATTTGGGGTTTTCTCAGCAAAGAGACTGGAGTGATTGGCCATTTCCTTCTCCAGCTCATTTTACAGATGAAGAAACTGAGGCAAACAGGATTAAGTGACTTGCCCAGCGGTTACACCACTAGCAAGTGTCTGAGGTGGGATTTGAATTCAGGCATCTTCTTGATGAGGCGCCGCTTACCTGTCCCAGCATTTATATAGTGCTGTGCTAAGTCCTTTACAATTATCTCGTTTGATCCTCACAACAACTCCAGGAGATAGGGGCTATTTTTAATCCCTGTTTTGCAGCTGAGGAAACTGAGGCAGAAGGACTCTGAGTGACTTGTCCCAAACCATGCAGTTAGTAAGTGTCCAAGGCTGGATTTGAATTCAAGTCTTCCTGATTCCAGGCCACACTCTGTGCACTGTAGTGCCACCTAGGTGCCTCCCCTGGTTCAGGGGTAAGAACAAATAAGACAGGTCTATGAGCTCTTCAGATACATCATTCTTAGGTCTCGGTCTCTCTCTCTCTCTCTCTCTCTCTCTCTCTCTCTCTCTCTCTCTCTCTCTCTCTCTCTCTCTCTCTCTCTTTTAAACCCTCACCTTCCATCTTGGAGTCAATACTGTGTATTGGCTCCAAGGCAGAAGAGTGGTCAGGGTAGGCAATGGGGGTCAAGTGACTTGCCCAGGATCACACAACTGGGAAGTGTCTGAGGCCAGATTTGAACCCAGGACCTCCCATCTCTAGGCCTGGCTCTCCATCCACTGAGCTACCCATCTGCCCTCGAACCCTCTCTTTAAGAAGAGAGCATCGGCATGATGCACAGCAAGCACTAAATAATATCAGGAGGGAAAAAAGAGGATTTTAGAGCAGACAGAAAACGACTAGCGATCCATGGAGGAATCTTTTACGAATCAGCCTTGTGTGTGGTCAGATTCTCATCTGGTTACAGCAAAAATGAAAAAAACTGGCCAAATTAGACGATAAGATGAAAAATGAATAGATAAAGGATTCAGAGGAAACCACTGATCTTTATTTTTTTTTTAAACCTTTCCCTTGTATCTTAGGATTAATTCTAAGACAGAAGAGTGGCAAGGGTTAGATGAACAGGGTTCAAAGGGTTCAATGACTTGCCCAGGGTCACACTGCTAGGAAGTATTTGAGGCTAGATTTGAACCAATTGTGTTACCTAGCTGCCCCACTTGATCTCTTTAGTGCTGAAAAAAGGGGAACTAGATGAATGTCTAGACTTTGTTGGTGTAGTTTAACAGATATAAATCAGTCATCGCCACAATGAAAACCAAAAAGGCTGGCCAAGAAGTCCATTCTTTATGAGCCTGCATGGAGTACATCAGTGATGCAGCAGACACCATTCCCTAAAAGGAAAAGGCTGGGGAGCCTGTTTTTGGGAGAGCTGAGATGGCAAGTAATGGCCGGTCAGCCTAGACATTCTGTGACTAGCAAACCCCTCCAGTATCTCTGCCAGGAAAACACTCAGTGAGGTCACAAAGGATCAGACGCCACTGAACAAGCCAGATGTAGTCTGCAACTGGCTCTGCTCTACTGCCCCCATGGTTAAGGACCACTTGGCATTGGTAGCCAAACCAGAACTTGTTCTTACTGAAGTAACAAGAAACAGACCTTGTAATTCCTTTTCAGGCTATCAAAAACCCATTAGCTACTACTGCCCCATGTGCCTCCCTTCCCACCTCTACACACTTATCCGGGATATCTTTGATGAAGGTCTGAAAAGGGAGTGGGCAGACCTGTTAACAGAGAGCAGATCAGACCTTTAGAGTTGTGCCACTGAAAGGTGAGCGCACAGAGTCTCATTGTACTTCCCTCCATCAAAGAACATCTATTTGGGCAGAGAAAAATTGACCGGAAAGACCCTTTCCCAATTGGCTGTCTCTTAGTTGTCGGCAAAAGGCATAGATCTGAATTCTTTGCTATGTGGAGCACACAATCACCTGCCACATCATATAACGCTCTCCTTTGACACAAGCTTTTCTTTTTCTTTTTTTTTGGGGGGGGGAACATGACTTTTATTTATTTTTTAGGCTGGCAAAGAAACTGTTTTGTTTGTTTTTGTTTTTATTATTTTATTTTGAATATTTCCCCATAGTTACATATTTCATGTTCTTTCCCTCTCCCCCAAACTTCCATAGCACCCCTTAGCCAATGCACAATTCCACTGGGTTTTACATGTATCATTGATCAAGACCTAATTCCATATTATTGATAGTTGAACTAGAGTTATTGTTTAGTGTCTACATCCCCATTAATATCCCCAATAGCCCATGTGCTTAAGCAGTTGTTTTTCTTCTGTNATTAAACAAGCTATTTAAAGAAATGGTATCTTTAAGTAAATATATATTTAAATTTAATATATAGTTATATATCATGTGCAATTTAATATATAATAATAAAATGAATAGAATTTATTTAAATACATCATTTATTTAAATAAATTGAGTTTTAAAAATGTAAAAAAAACATTCTTACCTAGAAGGGCCATACAAAAATAGGCAGTGCACCCCCACTTGCCCACCCCGGAGGGAAGCTAGATGGCTCAGTGGATTGAGAGCCAGGCCTGGAGACAAGAGGACCTGGGTTCAAAGCTATCCTAAAATACTAGCTGTGTGACCCTGGGCAAGTCACTTAACCTGCATTGCCTAGCCCTTACCCTTCTTCTACCTTGGAACCAATATACAATATTGATTCTAAGACAGAAGGTAAGGCAATGGGTTGGATTTTGCCCTTGGACTGTAGTTTGCCCAAGTCTGTTCTCTACAGTGATATTTTTCAGTGTAGAGTTGTGCTTGCAGGGCTGATTTTCATTCCCATTCTGCCTCTGACCCGTCTTGGCTTTCTGTGTGTGGCCCTAGCACTGTACCTACAAAGCAGGCCCAGATCTGCATGGATGATGGGAGCTTCTTCACTGGGTTTTCCCCCAGATCTGCCCCCCAGCAGCAGGGATTCCAGTCCTGTGGGCTGGCCACGAGTCATTGAACAACGTGGTCTCCAAGGAATGAATGCCGTGGCTATCCTCAAGGGCAGTTTAGAGGTCCCCGTGATTAGATCGCGGTGCGCATGGAACGAGTCGTTGCACCCAAGAAAGATATCGCTGGGGAAAAGGATGTGAGCCAATAATTTAGCAAGCAGGATGGTCAGCTTGTGCGCTCCTCTGATGTCTACCCAATGCCAAGAGATCTTCATGTCTTTGGGAGTCCTTTTGGAAGAACATGGACGAGAGTCATGGCGGCTGAGAAGGGAAAGGTGTGGACAAGCTGCCCATCTGCACTGTGGTTGAAGTACCCCCACAGCCGAGCTCCCAGATCTGTCAAAGCATCAAAGTCACAGGCTGCCCTTTGGCTAAAATGGTTTTTTCAGAAGGAGGCGATGCCCTCGGTTGCTGGGCGGTTTTCTTCACTGGCATCATCAGGTTGCTTAGAGGGAAAGTGGGCAGAGCTCGAGTCAGAGATTCATCTTAGCAGCTGCTCTGGAATCCAAGGATCCCTTGAGAGGTCAAGCAGACCAGCGCCACGTTCATTAGGATGTCAACGACAAAACAGCCCAAGGTACAGCCACAGTGGGATGCTCGGAAGTGCGGACTTATACGCTGACAGAAACATCATCCAAAATAAGACATCCGAGCAGCAGGCAGCCCTTAGACCGCAGCGCCCCGCCAGGGCTCAACATCTTTGCTGCTTTTGCATAGCATTATCTGAAATGTTGGAGTCCGGCCTCAGAGATGACTAAGCCTTCTGGGGAGTCGATGTGGCCAGAAAAGGTGGGCTGCCCCTCCGCTTTCCCTCCACGTAGGATGAATGCCATCTCGGGCTCTGGATGCCGTGTGCTGGTTTCCGCCTGATTCCTGCCATTTTGGCTTGTCAGTGGTTCTGCGTGTGGTGGTTCTCCCTGAGAGCATCCAGTGGGGTGTTTTTTTTCTTCTTCAGAAAGCATCATTTATGATGTTCTCGACACGGCAATTCATGGATCATGTACACAATTACCCTACCATATCAGAAAATGCTGCATTTTTAATGATGACAGAATAATGTGACAAGCAGAGAGTGGGGAAGGAATTGAAGAATTGTACCAAGGAAATTACATCTCGTGTAACTGACAGGATGAAACGGAAGATTCTCCGGAGAAAGCATATGTTTTTCTAATTCATGTGTCATGGCAGAATAGGGCACCAATATTCTTTCCAAGTTCACAGTCCCCAGACATCCCTGGGAGGTAGATCAGAAATGTTGTGATTACCGTGGGGAATCACTGAATGGTGGGCCCAGAAGGGAGCTTCCATCAGACATCACCTGGTCTAGCCCCCTCTTTTGAAAGGTGAGGGAACTAGGGTGCCGAGAAGAGAAGAAACGTTCTCAGTTTCCAATCACCAACTGACAGACCCAGCCTGAAAGTTTCCTGGGTCCCAATCCACCCACTTCGGTTCCACAGATTTATGTGGAAAACTGAGGACACACGAGCAACAGAGGGCCTTGGGACTTTGCTAAGGCACTTATCAAATAGCTGAAAAGTGAGAGCCAGAATCAGAAGACCAGGCTGGGTGTGCCATGCTCTACTCAATATAGGAAGCCATAAAGACTCCCATCCTGAATGAAGGAATCCAATAACTTCAGGAGATGCGTGGAAATGCCAGCTGAAGAAACTGGCCGAGAATCCTTTCCTCATGCGAATGAGATTGCCCAGGGAGAAGATCTAGAGGCAGAAAGAAAGTCGAGGACCTTGGGGAAGGCTCCTCTTTGGGGGTCTAAGGGATCACCAATTTCCCCCTGATTTTCCTATTTCCCAAGTTTGTGATTTCACACACTGGCACAGTCGTGTCCCCCCCCTTCCCCCCCTCCCCAGGATCAGAACAGTACCATTTGCAGGTTCTTTGACCACTGAAAATGTTCACTGAATTTTTATTACAATTATTACTCTTTTTGCATATGCCCCGGAATTTTAGACAGCCGATCTCATGACGTTAAAGGTTCCCTTAGAAACCAGCTCATAAGGCTTGTTTACAGTGTTACCCTGACTGTTAGCCTTCCTGTTCTCCTATTCCTTTCTAGCTCATTGGGCTAAAAATTCCATTTTGGAGAGGACTCCTTTTCTTAACCCCGTGCAAAGTCAGAGACAGCTCTCCCTTTTACTAGGTCCTCTCCAGCAGAAAGAGGGCTGTTTATTTTGGTATTTGGTCGCCATTTGGAAATGCCTGATGAGCAGCTGGAAACGTAAGGCTGCCTCTTGGAGGGAAGACAGGGCTAGTGTTGGTATTCATTCCATAGGGTTTAAGAGATCGCCAATAAGCCAATGGATCGCCAATGGGGCATCTCACAATCCATACCCCTCTGCTCATCTTGGGTGCTGCTCACCCACGGCTTCCAATAAAACAAACCTGGGGGCTCGCGTCCATTCTCTAAACACCGAGGAGATTTCAACCGAGGAGGGAGCAGACTTTTGCTGGTTTCCGGCTTTAATTTTGCAATGGGACCCTCTTTGGCTGTTTGCTGTTGCCCACCCACCTTTTTGATGACCTTCTGCATGTGGCTTCTGAGAAAGGCTTTCTTTCCAGTGTGCTGCTGCCTGCTTCTGCCCGCCAGGCACAGCATCTCCGGCTACCCCTCACCTTCAGTTCTTTGAAGACTGTAGCATTCAATTAGGCAATCATTAGGCATTGAGTACTCATTTATTAATCACAGGTGCCAGACCCTGTGCTAGGGACACAAAGAAAAAAATAAAGCAGTTGCTGTTCTCTAAGAGCTTAAATTCTATAGGGGAGAGGGGAGACAACATGTGTTGCTTTAATGTAAAAATATAAATAATGGATGCAAGATGATTATAGAGTGGAGGGCGCAGGCAGCTTGGGGAGAGATTAAAAAAGCTTTATGTGTTATTTGAACTACTTGAAAAAATTTATCTTTGTCTTTTTTTTTTTTTGGTTTTGATTTTTTTTTCCCTATCACCAGAGTCCTCCCCAGGCTTCTCCCCTCCCCCTCCCAGAAAGCCATTCCTTACAACAAATAGTGTTTTTTAAGACAAAGAAGAAAAAAAAAGAAAAGGAAGTTTAAAAAATCTGAGCAAAAAATGGACAAATTTGAAACTATATGTAATATTTGACCAGGGTGGGTGGTCAAGTATTGCATATAGTCTTCCTCATTTTTCTTCTTTTGAGCTGAGTGCTAGTTCTTCCCAATTTCCCAGTGTTCCCTTTTGATTTTGATTATGGCTCTTCTTTCTGTTGATCTTATGGCAGTCTTTGTTCCTCTTTGCCTTCTTGGCTCTGCTCACTGCATTCTGCATTGGTTTATGGTCCTTTCATGCTTCTTTATCTTTGGCACATTTCTCATTTTGGCTATAACAATGTAACGTAATGCTATGAGAACGACCCAGTTCACATTCCATTCCATTTGCGTATCACAATTTCTTCAGCCCTTCTCCAGTTGAGAAGTACCTTCTACTACTTTGACTCCAATTCTTTGCTCTCTCAGAAAGTGCTGCTTTAAATATTTTGGCAGATTGATGGCCTTCTTGATACTTTAGTCACCTTTTTTGCATGATTCCAAATTGTGATCTATCTTCAAAGGAACCTGGGACTCTAAGGGATGAAGATGGAGGCAGCGCCTTCTAAGTCAGCCAGGGCCAAAGCAAGGAGATGACAGATGGTGCCCTGCCTGGAAGGACCATTTTGGTCCATGAAGACCATTTTGACTGGACTGTGGAGTACACTTAAAAGGTGGTTATGGGGGCAGCTGGATGGCTCAGTGGATTGAGAGCCAGGACTAGAGATGGGAGGTCCTGGGTTCAAATCTGGCTTCAGACACTTCCTAGCTGTGTGACCTTGGGCAAGTCATTTAACCCTCATTGCCTAGCCCTTACTGCTCTTCTGCCTTAGAACCAATACACAGTAGTGATTCTAAGACAGAAAGTAAGGGTTTTTTTTTTAAAAAGGTGGTTATGAGTAATAATATGTAGGATTTGGTGACTTACAGCCACAAAACCAGAAGAATACAGATACTACAAAAAAGAGCCATTCATTCATCTGTGCTTTGTTTTTATTTTCTCAACAAAACCTACTTTCTGTTTCATACTTCCCATAGCCTCTATTTGTTTTTTATTTCCATATTATTCACTTGTGCAAGTAAAAAACCTTATAAGTCCAAAATCCTATAACATAAACAAGTGGTAAATCATTGACTTCCATCTGCATTCCTGCTCCAACAGTTCTTTCTCTGGAGATGGAGAGCATTCAAAAAGAGCCATTAATCATGTAACCATGGAAAGTTTTTCTAAAAAAATAAAATATTTAAATCTTTAAAAAAAAAAGAGCCATTCATTTCTAGGGAAAATTTAGCACAATTAAAAGAATCCAGCAATTTCTGAAAGATGATCTCACATTCCTATGCTTATTCCAATCTGGACTTTGTTTCTTGTCTATTTGTAGTATCTAGCTTAGCCTAAGTATTAACGGATCAGCACTGTAGGTTATCTCTCTGGGAAGAGAATCCAGAATATTTTTATATTCTGAACTTCTTCATTTATTTCCCCCCCCCCCCCCTTCTGTGGACTTGAGTGTTTCTGTAGCTCATTAAGGAGGTTTAAAAGCATTCCAGGATTTTATGCAAACAGTATGTATAGGAAATCTATCTCTTCTTCCCTATTAGAATGTGAGCTCCTGGAGGGCAGGGACTGTTTTTGTGCTGCTGCTGCTGCTGCTGCTGTTGTTGTTGTTGTTGTTGTGGTTGTTGTTGGCAGCCAGCAGCATTGCCAGAGTTTATTTAGCTCAGTACCCCACATTTAGTAAATCCTTCATCATGACTGACTTGATCCCTTAGACTTAGCGCTGATATTATGAATGAATGAATGATAAGAGTTTGCTATGGGCCAGATTCTAGGCTAAACACTGGAGATAAGAGAGAACAAGACAATCCTTGCTCCCAATGTTTCTATTTGAGGTTTTGAGTGATAAAACACATATAACTCAGTGGATTTGGGGGCAGCTGGGTAAGTCAGTGGATTGAGAGCCAAAGCTAGGGATGAGCGGTCCTGGGTTCAAATCAGACCTCAGACAATGGCCAGCTGGGTGACCCTGGGCAAGTCACTTGACCCCCATTGCCCAGCCCTTACGACTCTTCTGCCTTAGAACCAATACACAGTAGTGATTCTAAGATGGAAAGTAAGGGTTTAAAAAAAATTAATCCAGTGGAATTGCTTGTCAGCTCTGGGAGCGGGGAGGAAACAGGGGAGGGAGAGAACCTGAGTCATGGAACCATGGAAAAATATTTTTAAGAAATAAAATTATATTTAAAAAACAAGAAGTTTCTGTTTGGATGGGAGAAGACCACAGTAAAGGGGAGCTAGAAGAGAGGCAGGAATGTGTCTGAGGTGACATCCTATGGACATGCTAGCCAGGAAGTGACTAGGAAGCCTAGTTCCCAGGAAGGTAGCCCAGGCGGTTCCCGGGACAGAGTCCAAGGTGCTTTGGGGAGGGCCGAGAAAGGACAACAACTTGGAGCAAAAGCCCTGAGTTGGAAAACAGTGCCCGGAAGCTTGTCCTTCAGTTTCTAGGGTGCATCATAGCACGGCCTCATCGGGTCATGGGACAGCGTGAACCTCCAGTTTGGGCCAGCCTCGAGGTGCTATGGGGAAGATTCTTCTGGGACTCCCCCCACAAGGTGAATCCTAGCACGCGGCACATGAAAAAAAAGCCCCCAAATTGCAGTCTAGAGCAGATGGTGTGGTTCCGTGGCATATGCAGCAATGCCCTCCCTAGAATTTTGATTATGTTTGTGAAATGCAGACCCCGGAAGGCTGGCTCCCGGCGTGAGGGAGAAGCCCCGGAGCTGATCACGTCTCAGGGTCGCCACAATCCGGGGCCCCTGGGCGGATCTGCCAGCAGCCAGCATTTGCAGTTCAGGTCCGCTCCTGTTCCTGTTCGGGAGGGAGAGGCTGCCTCGGCTCCCTCAGGGGAGAACCTGGCCGTGGTACTCTGTCCTCGGCCTTTGTGCCACTTCCACGGGCTCCCATCCTCTGCCAGGATGGGTGTTAGCTCTGCTCTCAGTCACAGGTGAAGGCCTGGCAGCCCTGCCACGGGGCCGAACTTTATCCTGTGAAACCACTGGGGAAATCTGCAGCGGAGCTCCAAAGGCGCAGAGCACTTAGCAACGGAGCGCTGTCCCACAGTGCCCCCTGGCACCCGCACCAGCACGAGCGCGAGCTCGGAAGCCTTAGCAACGAGCACATTCTAATTGAATTCCATGAATAGGGAATCGTTTCCCAGAAATACTGGGTTTTCGCTGGAAGGGGCCGCAGGGATTAGCGAGTCCAACCCTTTCTTAATCTCCCAGATAAGGAAATGGAGGCCCAGCCGCGGGGAACTCTGATTCCTTCTCTCCCTCTTGTAGGAAGGGCAGCGTGAATCACCTGAGCTCTGGCTTCCCAGCTCTCGGGGGCTGGCGACCACGACAAAAAACAAGCCCCGTCCTTTCCCAAGGCATGAAGTATATTGATAAAGGAGATGGCAGAAAAAGAAAACTCTCTCTAAATATAGACATTTCCCTCTCCAAATGACAAAGACCCCTGGATCCCAGCCGCCGTAATTGCTCATTATTAACAGATGGGTAGTCAGAGCCCAGGAAAAAAAGATTAGAGGTGGAATTGTGGCAGAAAACGAGGCTTTCTGGGAGGAGGCTGGGTGGCCGGCCGGCTCTCCGGGGCTGGCTATCCCTTCACTACTTCTAAAAATAAATAATCTTCCTGCCCGCCTCTGACTTGGCTTTCACAAAATTATGAGAGAAAACACGGGAATCCAGGAAGTGGCCAAAATGAGCCTAAGGGACAAGAGATGCAGGGCTCGCTCACACAGGCTCATCTGGAGAGCTCGCGGATGGGGGGCTCCTGCCACCCTAAAGTAAGCCAGGCCAGAACTCGGAGCCCCTCAAATGGGAATTTCAGGGGATCTCAGAACCCAAGCGGGCCTATTGAGAGACGTGTTGTAGCTAGATTGTTCTTCTAGTTTTACAATTTCATCTGGGTGGATCTGCAAATAGAAGGTTTTCCGGTTGATATTTTCAATCTCCTTCTTGTGAAAAGAAATGCTTTTTAAAAAATGGCATGGGGCCTCATGCACTCGACATAGCTTAAGGCCTGCCAATGTCATAATCCATCCCTGCCGCTGTAAATCAAATGTACTTCGGAGGTGAGATTTCAGAACAGGTCGTTGTTCGCAAAGCAAATTCTTGCTGAGCGATTGCCTGCTGAAGTGAATGGAATGACAGTGCCATCTACCCAGCATGGGCTGAACTGCCATCTTTCCAGAGCCTAAATCAAAAAAGACTCCCCAGGCTGCGCCAGGTCTTCAGTGACGAAGGACCCTCAACCTGGTGTTACTCGATAGCCTGGTGTAGGGGGCAGTGCCCCACTGAAGAACAGGCACAAGGCAAGGAGCAGCTGTGGCTCTGCATCCCTGAGCTGTTGATAAGATTCACACCCCCTCCCTCCACTTCTTTCCAATGTGATACAGACAATTTCCACTTTGCCAAATCCCTCTGTGCTCGTCCCTTCCCAAGGAGACAAAAAGCAGGTCACTGATTTAGAGAAAAGAACTTGTTTCAATTCCTCAAGCCTAGCTTGACTCACAGATCAGTGGGGTTGTTGTTTGTTTTGTTTGTTTTATTGATGTTCTTTCTTTCTTTTCCTCATTGTTCACTTCCCAACGGCTCCTTCCTTCATCCTCCTCACACCACCATAGGACCCTCTCTCAGACCAAAGAAATACAATTTGGCAAAAGCTATCCACACGTTTGACCATGTACGCCTCATTCTGCATCTGTGGGTCACAATCTCTCTTCTGAAAGTGAGGAGGCCAGTGAAAAATTGCTGCCCTGAAATGCCCAAACTGGGGGCCCAGAGTTATCTACAAGTAAAGCACACGATATGACATTCTGACCCAATGTTTCTTTAAGT
Source organism: Gracilinanus agilis (assembly GCF_016433145.1). Lineage (NCBI taxonomy): Eukaryota > Metazoa > Chordata > Mammalia > Didelphimorphia > Didelphidae > Gracilinanus > Gracilinanus agilis. The sequence continues at coordinate 14,615,734 of NC_058134.1, read as the reverse complement.
GAGAAATTTACATAGGTTAAAATGAATGTGCAGGGAGGCCACAAAGGGGAAAAAAGCACGTGCAGCTTTTTGTGGAAAGGGGAGAGAATGGGAAGAGGAGAGCAAGATAGGGATTCCGATCACAGATCCCTGAAGGGATAGAAGGCACCCGACTAAAATCTATGCCTGAACAAGTAGAAGCCCCCCAACAGTCACAAGTGGCCATCTAGCCTTCGCTGGAAGAGAGGAGAACCAAAACATTCCAGTTTTGGACAGTGCTAATTGCTAGGATGTTTTGCTTACCACCAAGCCTCAATTTGTGTCTTTGCAAAGTTATTCTTGACGTAAACAAAGGCAAAGCAATACAAAAAAGGCATCTTTTTTCCCCCGCGAGGAGTCAAGGACACCAAGATACCAAACCGTGGAATGCTGGCATTGATTGTTTCATTTGTCTGTCGCCTATAGTTCTCGAGGTACAGGGGAGCACCCCGTTGCATTTTTTTCTGTGGGCATTAACCTAAAAAGAGGCAGGCAGCGGGGACCAACTCACAGGCATTGTCTAGGTGAGGGCGAGGGGGTAGAAAGAATGTCGTGATTCCATTTATTCAGCCCTCTTGGCCTCAGGTGTTTGGGTTTTGAGCTGACAAGGCAACATGCTCCCTCCCCTGCGATGGCCTCACGAAACGCCATTAACCTCTTTTATTAGGGCTCTTCCATAAATATATGTAAGAGTACTTATCCCTTTTCTAGGGGCTTGAATACAGAATTTTTTTTTTTAAATTTAAACAGGACGAGGGCTCTGTGTGTTTAGAGAATTGCCTAGAAACAGTTTATTGTGTAGCCTTTTTTGCTTTGTTTTGCATTGTGTGCATTCTGACATAGACAATAATTACAAGAGGCTCCGAGCTCTGTTTGGCCCCCTCTGCCTACTCAAAAAATTACCTTGCTCTTAACCTAGGCAAGACCCAGATTAGGAAGGTGGGCTTCCCCGGGGAGGCATCTGCTCTAGGACAGACACTGGGAGTGCTGCTTAGTAAACCATAAATCACAATGAAAGAAAAAGTTGCCAAGTGGTTTTATTAGTTCTAGAATCTGACCAAGGCTGCCTGCAGTATAATCCCCCACTCCACTCCTCTAAAATGTCTTTTAACCTATATAAAAAAAAAATTACACCCACAAGCAGTGGATACCCGCTTACAATATGCCTTTTCTTACACAGTTATCAGCCATCCACTCAAGGACAGCTCCAATGTAAAGTACTGTACAGTGTGCACTCTAAAGGCACAGATTGGCTGGGAGCGTTAAACAATCCCAGCCTCTTTCTTCAGCAGCGGATCCTTCTCATTGTTTGCTGGGAAGAACACAGCTTTCCCATTATGGAAAGAAACATCCAGTCCATTGCCATTCACCACCTTCCCAGGGCAGCTTTCAATTGGTTTGTATTCTTTGTATCTCCTGCAAGTAATGTTTGCGAAAAGTTACTCAGAAAAGACCTTCACTGCTAAAATGTTGCTTTCTAAAAAGCAGTCCCTTACATTCACTCACTAAATACAGCAGGCACCAAATAAGAAAGAAGGAAAGCGAAAAGGGAGGAAAGTTAATTCTCTCTAGCCTGGATCGAATGCCAACCAGTTGCTAGGGTGGATAAAGAACCTCTCAGTTGTTTATTAGAAGCTTTCTTCCTGCATTCTCCCCCGGAAGACAAGTGTGAGCTTTCCATGTTTTTAGAGGAACAGAAAAACCTCTTAAGACAGTCAGGATGAAATAGTCACAGCTTAGTTTGGGAGGGAAGGAAGCAGATCACAGCAGAGGGCTCTGGCCTTGGAATTCAAGTCCTACCTCTGACATCTACCAGCTGCAGGATGCTGTACCAGTCATTTACCCTCTCTCTGCCCCACCCCTCCGGGGGGCAGCTCTCTAAGATGAAAAATGGGGGGGGGGGGAGTGGCTGCTCTACAACAGCAGAGGGAGTTTCCACACCTGGACTTCTCTATACAAATGAAAGCAGAGGTCCAGACCAAAAACCCAGGTTAGCTGTGACTAAAAACCTGAAATGACTTCATCGGAGATGTATGGGTGCGTGTGTGTGTGTGTTTGTGTGTGTGTATAAACTCCTGGCAATATTAATGGAGTATTTAAGCAATCAGAGCTCAATAGAATAGAAGGGAGGGAAGAGTTCTAGACTAAGAGCTGGAAAGGACCTCATGGGCCTCTTAAATCATTACTTTCATTTTACAGAGGAGGACAATGAGGTCCAGGGAAGATAATGACTTGCTCGGGCAGTATCTTAGGTGGGATGTGAACTCAAACCCTATGATTCAGGAGCCAGAGCTCCTTCTCCCACTCCCTAGGAAAAGATGTTTTGTTCAAACAAAAAATGAAGACTCCCTACTATGAGGTGTGTGTGTGTGTGTGTGTGTGTGTGTGTGTGTGTGTGTGTGTGTGTGTGTGTGTGTGAACTCCCTATTATATCCAGGCATACACATTCAGAGGAAGAACTGTGGGAGGAGAAACGCAGAAGAAAAACAACTGCTTGATCACATGGGCTGATGGGGACATTATTGGGGATGTTGACACTAGATGATAACTCTAGTCCAACTATCAATAATATGGAATTAGGTCTGGATCAATGATACAGGGAAAACCCAGTGGAATTGTGGGTCGGCTAAGGGGGGTTGGGGGAGAGGGAAAGAACATGAAATATGTAACTAGGGGAAAATATTCAAAATAAAAATAAAAATGAAAAAAAAATAATATCCAGGCATAGAAGAGGACCATTTGTAGACAACCAGTGAGGTTTTTTTTTTGACCAATATCTCAGCAAATACATAAAAAGTTGGAGGTAGAAACTTACTTGTACACAAAGAAGGTTACAAGAATAGTGAACACCATCAAGGCACTGATGGACACCAAGATGCCTGTTTCTATTCTGGCAGGTGATCCTGGAGCTTGAGACAAAAGGAAAGAACTTTGTCATGAGCTCTTCCACGCAAGTTCAATTTCTCCTGATCTAGAAGCCACTTCTATGGGGGCAGCTGGGTGGCTCAGTGGATTGAGAGCCAACTCTGGGAGACAGGAGGTCCTGGTTTCAAATCTGGCCTCAGACACTTCCTAGCTGTTTGATCCTGGGCAAGTCACTTAACCCCTATTGCCGAACCCTTTCCACTCCTCTGCCTTGGAACCAATTCCCAGTATTGATTCTAAGACAGAAGGGAAGAGTTAGAAAAATGAAAAGAAATGACCACTCCCATCTCCCCTAGAGTGTATGAACTCAAAGGTCTCCTAACAGTGAAATGGTAGTTATTGCTGATGCCTCCTCAAACATCCCTTTTTCCAGCTTTAAGGTTGCCTTGAAACTTTGTAAAGAGGGGGCAGCTGGGTGGCTGAGTAGATTGAGAGCCAGGCCTAGAGATGGGAGGTCCTGGGTTCAAATCTGACCTTAGACACTTCCCAGCTGGGGGACCCTGGGCAAGTCACTTGACCCCCATTGCCTACCTTTACCACTCTTCTGCCTTGGAGTCAATACACAGTACTGATTCCAAGATGGAAGGTGAGGGTTACAAAAAAAAAAAAAAGAAACTATGTAAAGAGAAAGCATGCCTATATAAAAATACCTGCACTTATATTTGTGTACATAGTATATGTATAATATATACATGTACACATATGTGTCTATTGACTGGTGAGAGAAACTGGGAGTCAGAAGGGAATTGGTGTGGAGATCTGACCTAGCTTTGCTCAAAGGAAGCAGCAGAACCAAGGACGTGAAGATGAAAGGGTTCCACCTTTGCTTTCCAGTCTCCTATTCAACACCTGTTCTTTTACCAGGGGTGATCAAGTGAATATTCTAAGAAGATCAGCTAGGATAAAGAGATTCAAAGACAGAGGAACAGCAGAGGGGCCTGACTGGACAGTGTCCCAGCACAAAAGTGCAATTTCCAATTGAGGGTCTCCTCTTTGTTTGTTCTATTGGAATTTCTTGTCCACAAGAAAAGTGAGAGAGCATCCTCATTGGGTTTTTCAGTTGTCTGTTTGGTTTTCCCCACTGAGTTCCTGAAGAGGAACAGAGTGGGTTGGGCACTCCAGGTCTGGGGTCTTTATCTGGTAGTCTATGGGAAGGTGAAATAGAGGACATGGTTTTGAGTTAATAAAGAAATCACGACCCCACTGGGTTTTCTTGTGCCCTTTTCTCGGCTTTGAATTTCTGACTGTGCTGCTGTCTCTTCTAAGTGGGTATATGAACCTGACCCTGGCACCAGGCTCCCTCAGTTATTTAGAGACATGGACCAGCATTATTATTTATAGTATGTGGACCTTTCAAGTCACCCTTGGAAATGTGGCTACATTCAAGGAGAGGCTTAACTGGGTAATTATAGCCTATTAGTACTTGGTCTAAGGTCACCGTGTGTAATTTCATCTGAGGACTTGGCCCCAGTCAGAAGGTTCTGGGGTCACTCTTTCTTCCAAGCTGGGTTCTAGATAGATGGGTTGTTGGATTTTAATTCTAGCGTAGGAATCCTCACTAGCCATTGTTCAAGACATCTTCCCAATGTGTGTGTGTGTGTGTGTGTGTGTGTGTGTGTGTGTGTGTGTAGGGGGAACACAATTGTGGGGGAGTCAACTAACCTCTAAAGCAAAGCCCTAAATAGCTCAAGGAAATGTGGGTGTACATTTTCTTTGATAAAAAAATAAATGTTTTATTGACGCTCTCTTAAAAGGCATAACTGTCGCTTCCCAATAGAATTTTCCCCTCCACCAAACTCTCCCCATACGGTTTCATTCTGTAATATTTCTCTACACATAGAATGTTGTTGAGAGGGGGCGTGGTATCACAGAAAGAAGGCCAAGCTCTACACAGGAAGAACTGGGTTCAAATCCTGCCTCTAACACCTATTCACGACGAGACCTTGGGTAAGAATTTCCCATCTGCGCCAGCAGAGAAGGTTTATATTTGGGGAGTTTCTCACACTGATACCCCCCCCCCTTATGGTTATACAACCAACAATGAACATTGTTACTTACCTTGTCCATCAATAGAGACCAGTGTACTTGTAAGGGCCAGGCTAGCTTCATTACCCAAGGTAAGGTTCACACAATACATCCCAGCCCCACTGAAGGCTCTCCTTATGGTCAACAAGCACTGGTCACTGACTTCCACAGGGTCACAGACTGTGTTCTGGGGCCACAGGCACGTAGGGTCAGAAATAACTGTACAGACATCAGTAGGAGTGCTGGAAATGGCCAGAAGGTGGTAGGGAGACAGACAGAGAGAAAGAAGGGGATAGGGAGGATAGGAGAAGGTGGAGAAAAATACTTGTTAATGGTGGGTGGCCTGTATGTGTTAGAAGATGCACTATTTTAGGGGCTAACTCCACTGAGGAGCTCACACATACATTTGAATACTAGAGTAGGGAGCACCTCTAAGGTGGAGTGAGTGAATGAGCAAAGGGAAGAAAATGGCAATTTAGATCCACCAAGGAGCCAGCCATTCTTCTTGAATCCATGTAGAGCACTTTGGAGCAACCTAGTGAATCTTCTACCCCAGCCCTGTGGATGCTCTAGGACAGAAGACGACGACAGCTCTAGATGTCATTCCGTCCTTCAACAAGCATTTCTCAAAGTGTACAATGATGACAAAGAATCCCTGGATGGGAAGGAATCAGATACTGACTTCACCACCTCTCAAAGACTGTAGTGGGAGATCCACAAGGCCCGAATGTCCCTGATCCCTTTGTCGGGTGAGAACATAGCTCAAAGGAATCAATCAAAAGGGTGACCTAGGTATGAACAAAACCTAGACATCGATCAATGAGCCAATCAAAAGGCTCTGGAACTAGGTACACCAGAAGGGCTGTTCAGCTTGGTTGATGAACTTGGTGGTGCCTCTGTAGGTCTTCTATAAAATCAAAGACTAGTTCCCAAACCAAGAGATCCGAACATCTGGTAGTCAAGAGGAAAGAGAGTCACTCCTGAGAAGTTATCTTAGAAAGCTGGGGGCCGGGGAGCACACAAGGAAAGCATCTTGGTCTTAGCCTCAGTCTCTTCTACTTTTCTGCAGACTAGGGAATTCAAAAGGACAAGAACATTTGGATGTTTCATGGGCACTCTGGCCACATAGTCAGTTTTTGGAGCCAACGCCTACTTTGGTAGAAGAGGATGGACTGGATCTGAAGAGGAAAGGCACAGTCAAGGTTCTACAAGGAGCCCAGCTATGCCATACTTCAGGGGAATATATTGAGGATTCCAGAAAAATATTTCTAGAAGCTGAGCTGGCCCTTGCCCTATGTGCTCTCTAGGCTTGATCTCACTTTCCCCAGGACAGGATTTACTTGGTGGGCGGGCTTATCGTAGACTTTTTCCTTGCTTCGTCACTTTAGTATTCATATGTTCTAACAGCTAATTAAATCTGACTCACTAATTGACATTGCTAATCTTTGAGGGAAGCATAGAGATGGGGGCTCATAGCTATAGCTTTAGAGGTACATTTCCACTCCCTTCAGGAACCTTAGAATCCTGGGTGGAAAGCTAGCAGTTATCCTCTGGGGACCTGACCTGCCAGTGGAGCTGAGGGCTGAGAGTAGCTGAGAGTTGGCTACAAATCCATGGTGAGAGTTTGAGTCATCCTAGTTTCTATCTCCCAACTGTGGCCTGCTAGACTTTCCTTCAGCTGCATCCAAAGCTCTGCCTCCATTATGAGCATAACTTTCTTGGTTGATGACCGGGACCCAGAGCTGGACTCTAGTGAAGTGTTGAGGAGCTAATGAGCAGCTACCCAGTGGTGGCATTTTTATCTCATTAACATTTCTGCCTCCTAACCCCAAGGCCCTCGTTCCTTAGCTCCTCAAAGCCATGTAGTTCTCTTTCTCAGCCAGCTCCTAAAGGTTTCAGTTGAATGTGCATTTATTAAACACCTGCTAGGCTCCAGGCACAATACTAGGAGGTCAAATGTGCCATCAGACTTGCCCTTAAGAAGCTTCCATTCTGCTAGGGGTAAGGAAATCCACATACAAATAAGCAGATACCAAATATACACAAATAGTAGGAAGTTGGCTGTTCTTTGTGGGGAGGGGGAATAAGCATTTATTAAGTGCTTACTGAATACTAGGCACTGGGTTAAGTATGTGTGTGTGTGTGTTTTACAATTACCTTATTTGCTCCTTCTATCAACCCTGGGAGGTAGGTACTAATTTTATCCCCATTTCATAGTAGAGGAAACAGAAGCAAATGGAAGTTAAGCCACATAGCTAGTACAAGAGCCTGGGTCAAATTTGAACTCAGATCTTCCTTACTGCAGGCCCAGTACTCTCTATATTGTGCCACCTCTAATGGCACGTCCCATCCAGCAGCCGGCCTTCCCCTCTCCCCCAACACCAAGCTATCGCCAGTCTCCCCCAGTGGAGTGCGATGTCGTTGGGACACTTCTTCTATCTCTTAACAGTTTGGGGTCAATAATCTGGGATCATTCTGAAAGTTTTTGTAACTTAATCAAACATCGCATTTATGGACCTTTTTCAAGGTTGGCAAAACCATTCGTCCCAGAACTCCTCGGAGACATTGTAAATTCTGTCAAAGTTCTTTATCCAGAGCTGTAACTAGGGTGGGACAACTGTGGGGGCCATCGTCCAGGACTGTCTTTTGTGCCAGACCCCTCTCACCCTCCCCCCATTCAACTGTTTTGGCCCCATGTGAAAGAATTCCTAGTTACAGCTCTATCTGGGGCTTCGGTGAATTAGGCAATTCTGTTCTTGTTTTGGGGGTGGAAGGCGTGTGGCAAATAGCCTTCTACCCAGGCCTGGGGGGCTCCTAGCCTCTGATTGGTCTAATTCCGATATTGTACTCACTTCCCTTGGCAGGTGACAACAAAGTCAATTGTGGAGTCCTCGGTCTGCGGTGCCAGCTTCTGAATCTTTGTCATCTGGATGATATTAACTTCAAGGATTCCCTCTTACGAAACCACCCCCAAGCGCCCCCACCAAGGGAAAGAAAGAAAAAACAAGCCAGTGAATCAGAAGGGCAAAGCATACAAACAAAGACTGCCTTCTCCCGCCTTCTCCCCACTGTTAAGAAATCAACAAACAAAAATAAAAGGTCTTGGATGCTGCCCAGTGGCTCTGTATCCATGGAACCCAATCTTCTGGAGCCAAACGGAGCCGCTGACTTCCCTTCCAGCTTGTTTTCACTTCCCTTCCTACAGAAAGTGTGAACTTGTGAAAATAAGCAAGCTGAACAATAGTGGAGGAAGCCAAAGCAGCCAGTCCCTTCTGGGCAGAGAGCTTGGAGAAAGCCAACGCGACCCAATAGCCACTGGATTCAGGAAGCCCCAGGTGGCCAGACAGGAGCTGCTGAGGGTCAAGCCTGGGGCAGCCACCCTCAATAGACTGTCTTCTAGTACAGATCTTCATCCCCTTCCAACCTGCCCGACGTTGTGTACCCCTATGGTGGGAGCCTGTCCCTCCAGTATGAAGACTCCTGTATGGTATGAGGGAGGCCACTGGGAGCCAGGAAGCCTCTTCCTCTGCCTCTGCCTCCACATCCCTTCATCCCCAAATACATCTCTTGGCACCCGTCAAGCTGCCTGCCATGCCAGCATTTGAGATTCATTTCTTTGTGTTGTAAAGGCTTTTAGATTTTTCAAGCGTACCCTCTCTATATATTGTATACATATATAGTATATATGAGAGAGGAAGATAATCTGGGACCCCTTGGTAGGCCAGGGGGAATGGGCAGAAATAGTCAAGAAGAGAAGAGAGGGCATGGGGTAGGGAGGAAAGAGCCAAAGGCTAACTTGGAAGATGCCACAGTTCTGCTGAGCTGAATAGCCTGGTAGTGTCTGACCTTTAACTAGCCACCTTGGGAATGCTGCCAATACTTAGAGACTTCTACGTGACTCATTCCAGTAGGGAGTCAACGAGGCTGGGTGTGGTGGTCCTGGACGGTCATCCCTGCTGCTTGGGAGGCCAAGGAGGTTGAATCTCCTTGAGCCCAGGAGATCTGAGCTCCAACAGGGAGAACCCCAATTCAGTGTCCAAACTCAGTTTGGTGAGCCCTGGGGAGTGGGGGTGGAACCAGGTTGCCCAAGGAAGGATAAACTTCCCCAGGTGGGAAATGGAACAAATCAAAGCAGATGCATTAATCAGGGGTGGGAAGGAGGATCATGAGTGTGAATGAGATGGGGAGATGGAGCCCTAGCTGAGGAGAGAGAGTTTATCTCCTCCTTCCAACTAGAGTTTGGGTCCTCTGAGGGCAGCAATGCCACTTCTGAATCTCTGCGAGCCCCTGGAGTGATGCTGAGAACAGAGAAGGTAGAAACTTGTCCATTGAGTGGGATGTCCCAGCAGGCTCCAGGTACTCACCTATGATGGTGAGAGACGCTATGAAATGGCCATATCTGGTGACCTGGCAGCTTTCGTCAGGAGCCTCTCTCCCCCAGGCTTGTGGGCTGGCAGCCGGAGGCGATGAGGTGGTGGCACCAGAGGAGTTTACTGTAGTTCCTGAGAATGGAAGAAGGGAGATCCGTGGAACAACAAGAACTTTTCAAACATTTGAAATTGAGGTTTCACAAAGCACTGATAACTCAACGTGACTGAAAATGCTTTCGGAGTCTGAACTGAATTCAATGTGAGGGTTACTGAGTGACCCTAGTGGGAGTTTTCAGTGGTCAAGGCAGGCGACCCCAATGGATCCGACATTAAGCTGTATGCCAGGCACTGTGATGGGCACTGGGGGTACAAAGCCCACAAACGGTGAGATGAGTCAAAGAAATGGGGCAGGGCAATGGGAAAGGGTTAGGCTGAAAGCCAGTCTCTGGCGGGTCACCAATCCATAGGCCACTTTCTAATTATTAATGCATATAAGCTGATTTGGAGTTCTGGGCTTTATTGAGAGAATCAAGGGAAGACACAACATTAAAGGCATCATGTGGGAATCCTGGTACCTGCCTGGCTTCCTGAGGATGGGGTGCCTAATGGAAGCTCCGGAGTCTAGATGTGGAAACTCTCAGGGCAATTACAAAAAGCACTCCCCCACTCCCACCCTTCGTGAATTCAGGATCATTTCTGGAAAATTCCCTTTTGGTTGGTGTTAAAAAGATTGAGTGTCTTATTTGTCATCGTAGAAACCCTCATTAAGTCAAAGCCATTTAACAATGTGGGGAAGATTGCAAAGAGTTCAACCTTATTTTTTCCTTCAATTGCCAATGGGATTCCATGCCTAAAATAGGCTCCCTCCTCACCTCCACCTCAGAGAAGCCCAAGCTCCTTTTAAGGCTCTGGCTCTTAGAAAAAGCCTTTCTTGATCTTCCCTTCTTCTCTCCATCCCCCTGACGGATAGCGCTTGCTCCATCTCTGAAATGATTTTGTATTTACTTATCTGTATCCAAGTTGTTCCCCCTGGTAGAATGTAACTTCCTTGAGGACAGGAACTGGTTTGGTTTTTTTTGTTTTGTTTTGTCTTGGTCTCCCCATTGCCTAGCGTAATGTCTGCTGCATAGTGGGCCCGCAATAACCACGGAATAAACTTAAAAGGCACATATGACTGAAAGCATTTAAACAACACTCCAAGGTTTCCATATGACTTTAAAAATAGGATTTCATTTGGTCCTCATAGCAGCCCTGGGAGACAGGTACTATTATCATCTCCATTTTATAGGTGAGGAAACTGAAGCTGAGAGCAGTTAAATGACTTGCCCAGGGGCACACAGCTAATAAGGGTCTAAGGCTGGACTTGAACTCTGGTCTTCCTGATTCCAGGTCCAGCACTCGATCCATTGCACCAGAATGAGAAGAGTGGCAGCTCTATTTCATAAAGTCACAAAAACTCCCATAAATGCCCATTTTAAAAAGAGGGCAAAACCAACCCAAAAACCTTCCCAGAAACTCCTACTGATGATTGATTTCTGGAGTTTTACCTGCACAAAAGAATGATAAGGGACAGCTAGGGGCTCAATAGATAGAGAGTCAGGCCTAGAGATGGGAGGTCCTGGATTCAAATCTGGCTTCAAATACTTCTTAACTATGTGACCCTGGGCAAGTCTCTGAACCTCAATTGTGTAGCCCTTGCCACTCTTCTGCCTTGGAACCACTACTTAATAGTGATTCTAAGACAGAAGGTAAGGGTTAAAAAACAAGGATTATAAATGTATTAGCAGGAGGAATTGTGGGAGTCATACTACCAATGTGTAAGGATTTTGGGTTTGACCCCCTGGAAATTCATTATAGTCCCTGAGTCTTCAGACAGCCACTGCTATGGCTAGAGGGTCAACGTGGGCTCACATCCTGCCTCTGACATGTTCATAATGGCTATGGGATCATGGTCAAGTTACTGACCCTTCAGTCCCCCAGCTAGTAATAGTACCAACATCAATAACAAAACAATAATGGCAGTCCCATTTATATTGCATTTTAAGGCTTGCAGCACATCAAACTTTCAGACTGTAAGTTATGGAGTAGCTTTTGAGCTGGACTGCTGGAGGGAGTTTCTATCATCAGACATTCTGTGTCCTGATAAATGATCAGAACTGAAATAAAAAAAAAAAACCAACATCTGGGCTGGGTCAGTAAAGTGACTGTCAGTTCTGTTCCTAAATAAGGCTCTCCCATCCAGTATGGTATCAGATTCACCCATGGAAGCCATGATCATTCACTAATTTTTCATAATAAAAGTACAAGATTTCTCTAGAAATACCAAAAAGGCAGAATAAAAGCTTCAGAGAAAGAACTGCTGTCCAAATTATTTTTGGATGACTTAAATGTATTACAAAAGCAAAACTCATATCTAGGTTTTAATTGTGTGGAAAGTATGAAATTTTTATAAATCTACACACACTATGGCTGGACTAATTTGTATAAAGTGCAGTTCTGATCATTATCATTGTCTTGCTCAAAAACAGCCAATGACTCCCCATTGCCTCCTGAATCAAGTCCAAACTCCATTTGCTGGCATTTGGGCCCTTCAGGATTTGGTTCCAGTTTATTTTTCTTGCTTCATCTCCCAGTATTCCCTTTCATGCTCCCTGTGCTCTAGCCAAAGTGAACTACAGCCATATCTGGCACCATTTTGCCCCAACCAATATCATTGCACAACGATGTTGTTAGCACGTGCTATCCAAGGCTTATTTTACATTGTTTGAAATCCCATTCTAATGCCATCTGGGGGAGAAGTGCAGATAAGAGGAGAGCAAGAGATTCCCTTAAGCTACATACTTTCCTCTTCTCTCCTCTTTCATATTATACTGAAGAAACAAACTATTCCATCGCTTGTGATCTCTGAAGTCCCTTTGAACTCTATGTTTTGTAATTCTGTGAAAGAGTCCAGGATATCACCAAGGTTCCAAAATTGTGAGACTGGGTGAAGAGAGGAGCAGATAGAGAAGGAAAGATGGTGTTTGGGTTGGGACATGTAGAATTTGAGATCTCTCAGGGAAATCCTGGCAGAAAATCTTGCTGGCAGTTTGAGGTAAAGGTCTGAAGCTCAGAAAAGAGGTCAAAGTTAGGGGGAGATTTGAGAATCATTTTCATAGCCGTAATGGTTAATAATAAGGCAGGGAATGAGGTTACCAAGAGAGAACTTAAGAAGAAATGAGGACCAAAGAATAACTACCTTCAAAGGATAGAAAGAAGATAAGGATGAAAGAACTACTGGGAGAAGAATCAGGAATATGAAGTATCTCTGAAGCCAAGGAGGAAAGCATAACTAGCAGGAGAGGAAAGAGACATCGCCAGTGTTAAATGCTGCAGAGGGGTCAAAGAAGGAGACAACCCCCCCCCATTGGATTTACCAATTAAGAAATCATTATAACTGTGTGACTGGACAAGTCACTTCCCCCTTATTGCCTAGTCCTTCCACCTTGGAACCAATACACAGTATTGATTCTAAGATGAAATGTAAGGTGTTTTTTTTTAAGTCATTAGTTATCTTGGAGAAGGGAACTTCTATAAATTATTGGATCAGAATCCAAATAGCAAGGTGAGGAGAGAGTGTGGGTCATAGTGAAAAAGTTCCGGGGAGAAGTGTAGAAAATCTTTTTAAACAAGTTTAGCAGTGGAGGGAAGAAGAATGTCGAGGTGGTTACTCGATGGGATAGAAGACATTTTTAGTACTGGGGAGACCAGAGCATGTTTATAGGTACATGGAAGAAGCTAGTGGAGTGGGCCAGATTTCTGAAGAAAGATGGAAGACAGATTGAATATCTGGCCCATAGTAGGCACTTAATGCTTGTTGATTGACTAAAAGAGTCCAAGGTCAGTGATGACTTCTAAGAATAGATGTTGAATTATTCTTTCTGCCTTTTGGGAGAAAGTTGTAGACTAAAGGCATGGGCAAGTCAGTCATGGCCAATGTGTTACTTTTTTTTTTTCTTGATGTTCCTCATTTGTGAAAAGATACGTAGGGTTCAAATGCTAGAAAGCTGTTGGGAAGAAGAGCTGTCAGGAAGTAAGTGTTTTTAAAAAAAGAAGGGCATCAGTAAAGCATTTAAAAAGAAAAAATAAGGGATAATGCCGAGAAGATTGGGTCTGGATGGATCACAGTGTCTAGCACAGTGCCTCATACATCAGAGCTGTCCAATGATTATCCTTTAAATAAACACATATTGAATGTGTGTCATATGAAAGGGAAATATTTATCTCAAGTAAATAAGCATCATCTATTTGGTATCTTAAAGTAATATTTCTTTAAAAACCATGTAACAAAAGCTATGGAATTCCACCTTTAGGAATGATTTCATCATTTTAATTCCAGTAAAAAGCTCATAAATTTTAGTAGGCATTTCCCCTGGAAGGTATTATCCTAGCCATAAGGCCAGGATTGAGGTGCTTAGAACTAGTAGCTGGGACTTTAAAAGATCAAAAGCTGCTTTCTTCTTCTCTTTCCCTCACCCTTCCATGAAGCTCTTGAAGACTCTCCCCAAGTTTGTACCCTTGATTGAAATATGCCCTTTAAACAGAGAATGTCGTGAGAGTAGAAAAGCAGCGTGCACTCATTCAATATAATACGATAAAAGTTATTTTCTTGCCATTAGAAAATAAAAGACACCAATCAAACCAAGTCTTGTAAAGGCCACTTTGCTAGACATACTCATGTCAGTCAGAAAGGTGAGTATGAAGAGGAAATTATCGACAGCTGTCAGAAGACTCAATCATCCAACGCCTCTGAGACATCTCCGGCTCTGCCGTTGTTTCTTTAATGGGGTTACCCTGGAGTTTTGTTTTTCAGGTTTGACTTTCTCATATTGTTAACATCTAAGAAGAGAGAGCTCAGAGTTTTCTGCATTGCCCATTTCAACAACCTGGTGAAAAGAGCACTGGGTTTGGAATCAGAGAACCAAGATTCTTATTGCTATATGTGTAACCTTGGCTGAGTCATTTGACTTCTGAGACTCAGTTTTCCCAACTCTAAAATAAGAGTTTGGTCAGATGATCTTTAAGTTCTTTTCCGACTGTAGATCCATGATTATGAAGCCAAGTCCTGTGTTTACCGGACTGTGCACCTTTCACATTAATTTCTCTCTTCAGTAATGGATTGACCTTTCCTGAAATCAGACTCACAGAATAGCCATAATCATCATGGATCTGGTATTATTTTAGTGTGGAAGAGCAGAACTATCCCAACAGAATTCTCTACCCAGAATGCACGTAGTTTTAGCAAGGGGTAGCCTTCCTGGTTAAACTAGAAGAATGGGGAGGGGAGAAGGCTCTGTCCTAGGCAAAATCCAAAGTATAGATTTTTTTAATGTCACTGTATTACCCAGATACTTAAAAAGGCAGCGGCAGCATGGGGTAATGGCTTTCTATTCAGAAAGTCTGGGCTCAAATAGTGCTTTTGACACATACTAGCCAATCACTAAAGCTTTCAATGCCCCAGATAACTTTGTAAAATGACCAATTAGAGCTATATGGACTCTGCATGGGTAGAAGAAGTTTCTACTCTAGGAAATCATAAAGTTAGACTAAATTAAAAAATACTCTGAAGTCTATACCAAAGCACAACTTAGTCCCTCTTAGTCCAAGTCCTCATTGCCACCTGCCTGGCTATAGGAGTCTCCTGATATTTCTTCCCACCTCCTAGATTCTTCTTGTCTCTCATCAACATCCCCAACACCATTGGATTAATCCTCTCTTTACACAGTTCTACTCATAGCACCTCTTTCCCCAAACCCTTTGATGGCTCTCCATTCCCTGTTGGATCAAGTCTTAATAGCTCAGCTCCTCTTCCCAGGCTTTCCTTGACCTGGCCCCATCCCTTCTCTCTAGCCTCACCATGTCCTACCAATGTGCCCTTCCCTTCTCAGAACTCAGCCAGCAGCCCCCGGGAGCAATCAGGGCACCATGTAATGTTTTGGGGCACAGTCATTCGTGTATGTGTTGCGTAGGCAGTAACAACACTAAATATGAAGTTCTTTAAGGTGAGGTCTTGGTCTGAATGTTTAGGAACGTGTGTGTTTACCAGGAACAAAGACTAGAGTTCTCCTGACTTAGAAGAATGAGGAAAGAAGTAGAAATAGTGCTTAGCCGAGGCACTTAATAAATGCTAATTGATTGACTGATTAATATAGGAAAGGCTAGGAGAGCAGCTAGGTGGCACCTAGAGGGCTAGACTTGGAGCCAGGAAGATCCGAGTTCAAATCTTGCCTCAGTGCAGCGTGACCCTGGGTAAGTCCCTTTGCCTCTTGTTGCCTCAGTTTCCTCACCTGTAAAATGGGGATGGCCAGTAGGGTCCCTTCCAGCTCTAAATTTGCTTGTAGCTGAAGACAGAGAGCTGTGTTAAAGCATTAGATTTGCCCCAAAGTGGAATGTGATAACCCTACTATAAATCTCCCTAACCACTGAACCCTCACCAGGGAGGAAAGCAGGAATGGGGTCTCTCTAAGTAGAGGCCTCCAAGCAAAGGCGATCCAAACATTTGTCAGTACTTTACAGAGATTTGTTTGGGGGGGGGGGCGGTTCCTTCTAATGCTGAGATTCTGTGATTATCAGAAGCTCTCCAGCTCAGCCTACAAAGCTTCTTGGAACCTTTCACCCTTTTCCCCATGTAACAAGCAGCATGCACGATCCTTTTCATTCTTCCTAACCCTGCAGTGGTGATTAGTGATTTTTTTTAATAGGTGCCGTTACAGGATAATTGCATTATCTCTAGCCACCGCTTTAAATCAGCAATCTAAAAATATCGCTGGCGTGGATACTTCTTCCTCCACGGGGCTGGGGGGAAGAGATCCACAGCGGCCCATGGAAGGGCTCACCTGCCTTGGGCTTACCTATAAAATGAGGAGGAGGAGGAGACGTTGGCGGCCCGGGTGAGGGCTGAGGGCACGGGCCAGGGACGGCAGCTTGGATGGTCAGATTGAGCACGAAGCTTCCATTGAGGGTATAAGTATGATTAAATACAGGGCTGTTGGAAACAAATAAACCGCTGTTGTCTCCAAACTCCCACTTGTAGTAGATCGCCGACGTGTTTAGGAAGTGGCTGGGGTCGTGGATGTGAACGTCAAACTGAACGGGAAGGTCCTTGATGAAGACGTCGTCGGAGGAATTGCGATCATTCTTCTGGGACATATTCACAAAGACAGGAATTTCATCTGGAAAAAGATGCCCCCCCACCCCCAAGGAAATGAGTGAAAACATGATCATTTGAAGTCCTAGTCCTGAAGTGCCAAGGCACCAAAAATCAATGTGGGAAATATATGAGATTTTCTATTCTCTTGAGTTTTCCTATAAACTAAAATGACTGTTTTCTTTCTTCTCTGCCTTGGTTCACACCATTGACCGTGTCTTAATGATGCTTCTCCAGCCCTGCCGAAATCCCTTCCAGGTTTCAAGGCCCAGATGAAATGCCACCTCCTTCTTGCAGCCTTCCCTGATTGCTCAAGTTCCCTAGAATTTCCCCTGGTTTTCTCAAACATTGAACTGGAATTTGGTTCCCTTTTTAGCCTCTTCTATTCCGTTCCATTCTATTCAATCCCATACTACAGCAGTCTTGTATTACATACCAGCAGGTATGTGGCATTACGCCCCCTATGTAGTGGAGAGTTCTAAGAAGACAAGAGTCATCTTCAATCCCCTCTGCTTGCCTGGCCTAGACTCCTGGTACTTGCAGGGCCAAATGCCCAGTTCCTGTGTCAATCACTCACCGGTGACCATATATATGTCCCTAGTAGATGCCACTGGGACGTAGCTCCTGTATCCTCTTCGGTATACAGTCACTTCCATGAGCTGGGGACCAACCGTCATGTTGGCTGTGTTTACAGACACCACTGCTGAAGAGCGTCCTAATTTTTGGAAATACTGGCCTGTGAGAAAAGGCAAATCACAGTTACCAGTTGTAGGGGGTCTAGTTCTAAAGAAGGGCCAGAGGAGTTGGAATTACCCCCAAAAAGAACCCCTCCCAGCTACAGCATGCCCAATAAGTGGTCATTCAGCCTCTGCTTGAAGACCTCCAAGGGGTGGAGTTCACCACTCCCCTTTGGGTTAATCCTAATGGCTATAAAGTTAATTAACCCTGTATTCGCCTCCTTCCATCTTCATTCATTGTTTCTGGCTGTCCCTTGCTGTTGGAAGATACCTCGTGTTAAGGGCCCATCTCTAAGTTTTGCCTTTTAGAGAGGCTACAACTTAAAGGCAGACACGTGCAAGGTAGCAAAAACAGACTCCTAGACAATAATGCAGATTTATCTGATTCCAGATGTGGATAAAGGCCATCCCACTGGCCTACACATTTCAAATTAAGGCCTAAATAAGAAACTCAATGGATCTTTGGCACAGTGTCACTCTCTGCTCCCGTTGGGCAGAAGGGAGCTATGGTAGAATAAAGGAAGTGAAAATAATAGTCCAATACTTGAAAGGTTTGGAAACACAAATATCCTAACAGAAAGACTAGTATGGGGGGCAGCTGGGTAGCTCAGTGGATTGAGAGTCAGGCCTAGAGACAGGAGGTCCTAGGTTCAAATCTGACCTCAGACACTTCCCAGTTGTGTGATCCTGGGCAAGTCACTTGACCCCCATGGCCCACCCTTACCACTCTTCCACCTAGGAGCCAATACACAGAAGTTAAGGGTTTAAAAACAAAGAAAGAAAGAAAGACTAGTATGTTACTAACTATGTGACTAATTACTAAAGAAAAACTAGGTATGTTACAAGCACTGGCGTAAATTAGTTTAGACCAGAATCTTATACCATATGCTACAATAAACTCCAAATGATTATGCAGATTAAATATTAAAAGTTACATCATTGGGGGCAGCTGGGTAGCTCAGTGGATTGGATGGAGAGCCAGGCCTAGAGACAGAGTCCTAGGTTCAAATCCGGCCTCAGATACTTCCTAGCTGTGTGACCCTGGGCAAGTCACTTGACCCCCATTGCCTACCCTTACCACTCTTCTGCCTTGGAGCCAATACACAGTATTGACTCCAAGACAGAAGGTGAGGGTTAAAAAAAAAGTTACATCATTTTTTAAAAATGGAAATGGAAGGAGCTACTTTTCACAACTCTGGGTAGAAGAAGAATTCTTAACTACATGAGGCGTAGAAGACAAAATAGATCATTTAGGTTATATAAAATTTAAGAAGCTTTTTCCAAACAAAAATTATTGAAGATTGAATAAGAAGAGAAACCAGAGGAGGAAAAATTTTTCATCAAATATTACTGTCAAAAGTCTGACACTTAACATACATAAAGAGCTGTTAAAAAAAAGAAGTCCAAGAGCCATTTCCTGACAGATAAGTAGTCAAAAGTATGCTAGTTTTCAAAAGAAGAGTTGTAAGTAAGCTAGGTGACCATACGAAAACATGTTCCAAGTCACAGAGAAGAGAAATCAAATGGAAATGCCTCTGAGGCTTCACCTCGCATCCTATGAATGAACAAAGATGGCACGAGATGGGAGCAGCCAGTGTTGTGCGGGCTGTGGGAAGTCAGATCCACCTGTGACAGAGCTGTGAATTTGTCCGATAGATCAAGATATCAATTTAAGATTATGCGAGGAAAATGGCTAGATTGTTCCTACCTTTTGACCCAACAATCTTGACTATAGGCTACATACTTCAAGGAGATCCAATCCAGAAACAACTGTCTACCAAAATATCTATACTGGCACTTTTTGCGGTAGCAAAAAAGAATCACCAAAACTGTGCTATAATAATGTAAAGGAATGTCATGATGCAAGAAGAAATGACCAATATCATGAATTCAGAGAAAAGTGGGAAGATTTGTACAGATTGATGTGGAATGGAGGAAGCAGGGGAAAACAAATAATGGTGTAAGAAGAAAAGATTGCTAAGAAAGAAGCCCAACTCTGAGCAGTTAAAAACTAGGAACAGCCTCATAAGTGAGATTAATGATAACAGCTAATGCTTATATAGTGCTTACTGTGCTCTTATCTCATTGGTTCCTCACAACAACCTTGGGAGGTAAGTGTTATTTTTATCCCCTTTTTCCTGATGAAGAAACAGAGGTAAATTTGAGTTAAGGGACTTGTCTAAAGTCACACAGCTAGTAAGTGTCTGAAGTCAGATTTGAACTGAGGTCTTCCTGATTCCAGGTTCAGTACTCTATCCATTGAACCACTTACTTGCTCCAATGAAAAAGTGGCATAGTATAGAGCAGTGATTCCCAGAGTGGGCGCTACTGCCCCCTGGTGGGTGCTGCAGCGATCCAGGGAAGCAGTGATGGCCACAGGGGCATTTATCTTCCCTATTAATTGCTATTGAATTTTTTTAAAAATTAATTTCCAGGGGGCTAAGGAATATTTTTTCTGGAAAGGGGGCAGTAGTCCAAAAGAGTTTGGGAACCACTGGTATAGAGAGTGATGGACCTGTCAAGAAGACTTGAGTTCAAATCCAGCCTTAGACACTTACTAGCTGTGTGATTCTGGGCAAGACACTGAACTCTGGCTACCTTAGTTTCCTCATCTATAAAAGGAGCTGGAGAAGGATGTGACAAACCACTGTAGGGCCTCTGCCAAGAAAACCCCAAATGAGGTCACAAGAGACAGGCACGACTGAACAACAAGATAAACTTTGGATTTCTTAGAGAGTCTCTGTGGGTTTGGATGAAATAAGAAGTGGATTATGGGATAATACAGGCAGTCCCTAACTTATCCATGGCTTGTAGGAGAGGAGTCATAATAATTACTCATTTTCCAATGACAAAGAGCTCTGTGTACTTTCTAATTGTCCCCTCCCAAGAAGGAAGCCAGCTTAAAGACAGAAGTTAAGTGACTGAGTCTGAAGTTGGAATCTTCTTGTTCCAGATCCCAGGCTCTTTCCAACCTGTCTGTCTTCAGGAAGGAGTAGGAATAACCCTGTGGCATGGGTGGGTGGATGGGGATCAAATGAGATCCTAGGCAGGATCTCCAGTGGAGGGGACTGGGGAGAATAAAATGCCTATGGATTCCAGTTGAACCGAATACATTAACCTCATGAGGATGGACTCCGTGTTATAAATGAGGACTCTACTCCCAGGATAAGACAAAAAATAAAAATCGATAATCTCCGACCTAGCTGATAGAGTAATTTAGTTACACGGGACTTCAAAAGAGAGGAGAGCCACCATAGTGAATGGAGTCATCCTCTGTCAGGAAGAGGTGGCTCAAAAGCATACATTGATCCATGTTGGTCATAAGACTCTGGCTGAGTTACTTGGCCACTCACTAGGAATCCCAAGCCCCCGGAACAGGTTGACAACTATCTATTATTATAGATATTAGATAGATATAGATATATCTATTGTTATAGATAGTTGTCAACCTGTTCCGGGGGCTTGGGAGGAGAGATTCATCACCTGGAGATGCCAACAACTAGTGAAGTCCCAGGGCTAGGAGTGCTGCGATGAAGCACAAGGTTTCCCTCTTCTGATGTATACCAGGGAGCCGTTTTGTTCCAAGAGCACCATGCTGTTTAGGAAGACGAACCAAATAATTGCCGTTGATTGTGGTCAAAGGAAAGAAGACAAGTCCTGACCGAAATCTCACAAGGATTCGTGGAGAATTCTCCCAAATGCCACAGAGCAATGCTGATGGGATGTGAGGGGGAAGAGGCAAGACAGAGTCAGGGGGAGCTCCCCAGAAGGGACTTTGGAGGGCATCTGGCCAAACCCCATCATCCTACACGTGAGGGAATGACAGCCCAAAGAGCTCAAGTCACACAGGTCAAGGCCACCCAGCTAGAGAGTGACCAGCAGAGCTGGAGCTGTATCTCAGGTGTTCAGTCCCTCCTTCCAAAGCTTACAGAACTGAATAGAGCAGCTATTGTACCCCCTTTAGGCAAACAACTCTTACATTCTGATAAGAAGAGAGAAGGATGTCAAAATGCCTCGCCAAGATGATCATAATAATCATAATAAGCATTTGTAGAATATTTTAAAGTTTGCAAAGCACTTTACAGTCTCCTCTCTAAAATGAGGTTAAATGGGCTATTCTCTAGGTCCGGGAGCTGAGGATTTTTTCAGCTGTTATGTCTCACAATAGTCTCGTACAAATGATATTTGCTGGGCACGCTTCATCCAAAGGATAGATAGAAAAGCCATTGTAGCATGCTAGATTGGGAACTAGAAGGGACCTCAGCATTCTCATTTCTAGATGGGGAAAAGGAGACCCAGAAAAGCAAAATGTCTTGTTTGGGGTTCCCCAGCAGTGGATATCCGAACCCCGACTCCCAGGTCGGGCACTCTTAGAAAGGAAAAGATCACATGAAATACCAACCAAGTGTATGAAAGACATAAACGAAATGCTTCCTTTTCCATCCAGGATGACAAGGAAAGGGCTTCCCATCTGGAAACACATGATGGGTGCTTTTGTTAGGACACTTTCCCGAGTCTCTCTCCTCTGTCCACGCAGTCCAGTTGTACACATAAGAATCCGGAGACCGGGTGGTGCCTACACACAAAAAGGAATGGGTCAGAATCTATAGGGGTTGGGGGGTGGGGAAGAACGGAGGGAGATGGGGGGTTGACAGTAGGTTCCCTCACCCCCCACCCCCACTCCATTAAAATATAGAAGGACAGTTGAAAACCTGTAATTCTGGCTGGGCTCAGGCTAATTACCTAATGTGGCACTTATCTACTGATTGGTTCTCAAATCACCAGCCCATTCAAATCCAACTGATGGTTTTTTCATGAGAAGTTTTGTTAAAAAAAAAAAATCACAAGGACTCTTTTGCATGTATGAAATTACTGACAGGAGTCTGGTTTCAGAACTAGTTAGTTGAGCTCAGCTTTAAATCAAGACTGTTGAGCAGGAGTGGGGTCACAATGGCCCCCGCATTCTTCCTTGCCCATCTTCCAAGATCATTATCCCACTAAAAATAACAAATGGCCGAGCTCTTCTCTGACTTCCAACTCAGAGCCCGATACTGTGGCCCGGCCTCATTAGCCAGAAGACTTAAGTCTATTTATAAAACTAAATGAATAATGAGGGTCCCTAAATGTGCACTAATTAAGTCGCGCATCTAATTGTAGGGATTGTAAGCAAAGACCCTCATCCTGAAGAATAGAGCCATCTCATGGTACCCAGGGCCTAATTGGGACATGGTCAGGGATTATTCTTTATTGTTGTTCTTATCAAAGAGGAGCAAAAAGGATATTTTTCTATTTCTCAAAGGTTCTCTTAAATCTTAAATTCCATATTCAAGGCTATTCCACTCTGCATTCTTGACATCGATGAATGGCCAGTCATTTTCAGTTAATGTAATCTCTCCTTGAAATATGTTACTTAGAAGCAATAAGCTATGCCGTGCCATTGTGCTTATTTGTTTGCTTTTTTTTAAAAGAAGGAATCCTAAGAAATTCCAAACACTTTTTAATACCAAGCAGCCTGGGCTTTCATTTCAGAAAGGGGAAAAAATTCACTGGGATAGAACACAGATGAGATCTGAGAAAGGGACGAGAAACAGCGGAATCCCCGGACTGGTCCTGCTAATTTCCCTTTTGCAAGCTTTCTTTGATTTACTAAAGAAGTTGATTAATTAGACTCCTAGTTCAGGGAATATGTCATCTTAACAGCATCCGCTAAGAAGATTCTTTTTTCTGTATTGATGTTAACATGCAAAAGAGAAGTAGCCTTGAGTCTGAAAGGAGTCCTGAATGGAGTCGTGTCTCTGACACATACTAGACTGGCTGGGTGACCCAGGGTGAGCCACTTAACCTCCCAGGCCCCCAGGCAGCTCTCTAAGACTCTAAGTTAGAGACAGTTGCTGACCTACATGAGGGCAGAAATTTTCCATCCTACGTTCTCCCACGAGGATAAAATCACAGGTCCAGATCAGAAAATGTTTTTGTACTTAAAATATTCTTTTTTTTTAATTAAAGAGATTGATTAATTAGAGCTGCATTTCACCAAAAATCCATTCTTTTATCCTTCTTCTTATTACTATTCTTATTGTTTCTACTATACATGAAAAAAAATCACAGATCCAGAGGAGAAATGTTTTTTTTTTATTAAAGATGCTGAATAACTAAACCTGTATCTCCCTAGATATCCATTCTTTTATTATGATTATGACTAATATTTGTATTATTATTACTACTATTATAGGATAAAATCACAAGTCCAGATTAGAAATGTGTTTTCAATTTTTCTTTGAATAAAGAGATTGATGAGACATGTATTTCACCAAATATCCATTCTTTTAAAAAATTATTACTATTATTATCTTCATTATTATCACTCCTACAGGATAAAATTATGGATCCAGATCAGAAATTTTTGTTATTTAAAATTTTTTCTTTGATTAGAGAAGTGGATTAACTTGGTCTGTATCTCATAAAATAGTCATCCTTTTGTTATTGTTACTATTATTATTTTTATTAGCAGCAGTGCTGCTATTATTATTATTATTACTATTACTACTCTGATTATTTTAACAACTGCTGCTGTTACTAATATTATTGCCACTGCTCCTCTGATTATTAGAACTACTACTATCATTATTTTTTTTTTTACTAATTTTTATTATTATCGGTCTAACAATTGTAACCGGAAACATTGCATTTGCTATGAAATGGGGTGGTATCTTAGTTGCTTTAAGTAAAGAAAAAATGAAACAAATATCACAAGCCTTAACTGGGTCAGGCACATAGTAGGTGCTAAAGTGAATGAAATGAAAATCATTGGACCCATCTGTCAAATTGTCTGCTCTCTGAATAGCCCAAAGAGCTCAGATTCCCAGCACAAAAACTCCGTTGAGAACCAGCCTGGAGAGTTCCACTTGAGCCTAGGAAAAAGCCTGTACCTGACAATACAGCCTTTGTGAGGCGGTTCTGCTCGCCCAGATCCCTCTTAGAAGAACTCTTTTTTTTTTTTTTTTTTTTTTTTTAAAGAAGAAACTAGATGGGGCCATGCATCCACCCCAGTGTCACTCAGTTGGGGGCAGCTGTGCATTCAAACCAGAACCACAAACCTCTCCAAATCTCCATGGCTAAGATAGGATTTTTTTTTTCTGGGCTACTCTGGCCTTTGTAGTTTGGTTAACTTATTTATGATGGCCAAGTGAATGCCCTTCCATCTAGTTTCGGGTCTGGAAAAAGTTTAGAAATTGAAGATTAAAGGAAGGATCTGTCCAGTCATCTATCCCAAACCCATTTATTATGGATGAGAGAATTTATGAACGGAGAGAGGCAAGACTATAAGAGCAGAACCTCCAGGTAGAAAGTGGGGTGGTACAGAAGGAAGACTGGATCCAAGAAACTGGGTTCACATCCTGCACTGGCACTCACGACCTGTGTCATCTTGAGCAAATCATTGAATTTGCTGTGGTCCTCAGTTTACCGGGCTGAAAAACAAGGGGGCAGACTAGATGAGGTCTCTTCTAACTCTAAATCTATTCCCCTAGAGTGGCAGAACCAAGATTCGAACCCTGGTCTTTGGGGTTCGCAACCAGGGCTCTTTCTGGGCTCACACAGCTGCTGCTGTCTCCTTACCATTTTTGCAGCTCCCATCATAGATGATATTGCCCCTCTCGTCTTCCTTCTGACATCTGGGGAAGAGCAGGCTCACTACAAAGGTAATGTTGGATCCCACCAGGGCTGGGGAGTCACTAGTCAAGACTGCCTGCACCTGTCCTCCTGGGAAACAAAAACAAAGCTAGCAAACTCCGCGGGCCTTGACCCAGCGCCACCTGTTTCTTTTCTCTGGGAGGGCATCCCATCAGCCACCTCTGAAGGATGGGGAATGGGCCTCTGATTTCACTGGCCACAGAGGAAAACTCCCCTTCCCCGGGCAGGAGAGCCTCTCTGCAGTGCGACGGGACCTGAGGGGCACCGGGATCGGAGCCCCATCGCTCGGCCAAGGCCGGCCGGGGCCAGACACGCTTCCTCGCTCCATCCTCGGTCTCCCCTCTGGCTCGTAACAAATCGAATTCAGCCACTACAAGGCGCCTAACGGTTATTAGAAACCCCGCACATCTCCCTACAATGGGACCGCTCAGAGCCTGGGGCTGGAGCCTTCCAGCTAATTCATCAGCTGCGAAGGTTCAGCCCAGCCAGGGCTCCCTTTGCGGTCCGCAAGCGCTGGGGCAGGAATGGGGAACACTCGCAGGCTGTCTGAAGCCCCCCGCCCGCCTCCCACTGTTCAGCTTTTGTGCTCAATCTCGTCTCCATCTGGTCCCAGAATGACCAGTTTGTAAACCGTCATTCCCGACATCTTCCCCCCCTGGGGGCGGGGGGTGGGGATGGGGGCCGGCGGCGGCGGCGGCGGCATTAGCGGCGGCTGCGGCGGCGGCTAGAAAGAAAGGACCGAGGAGCTGGGGGCTAGGCAGGGCTCCTTTTCAAATAAAGCGAGCCGGGAGATCTGGGGGGATTTGACAAAGTGCTAGAAAAGAATCCTCAGTGTGAGCTTCAGCGTTATTTTGCTGAGCAGAAATCCAGGTCCTCCAAAACCCAGGTACCGCTGGTTGGAAATTACAGCTCCAGCTCTCTTAGGCCCGAGAACAACGGCACGATGTCGTAGAGCACGAGATCCATTAGCTTAGGGTAGAAAAGTGGATGCTTATTTCTGACTGAGCAGAAAGCCAAGCCCTGCAAAATCCAGGTAAAATTGGCACAGGCTTCCGCTTATGGCTTGTACACAATTGTATTTAGTTATTAATAATAATAATAGAGCAAACCCCTGCAAAATCCAGGTAAAATTGGCACGATTCCAGTTATGTCATATACAAAACTGTATTTAGTTGTTGTTGTTATTATTATTTGCAATAATAATAACAGTAATAATAATAAACCAAAAAGCAAAGTCCTGCAAAATGCAGGTAAAATTGGCATATGATTCCAGTTATGTCTTGTACACAATTATATTTAGTTATTAATAATAATAATAATAATAAAGCAAAACCCTGCAAAATCCAGGTAAAATGGGCACAGGCTTCCAGTTATGTCTTTTACACAATTATATTTAGTTATTAATAAAAATAATAATTGAACAAAAAGTAAACCCTTGCAAAATCCAGGCAATGTTGGCATGATTCCAGTTATGTCATATACAACATTGTATTTAGTTGTTGTTGTTATTATTAATGAAAATGACAATAGTAATAAACCAAAAAGCAAAACCCTGCAAAATCCAGGTAAAACTGGCATATGATTCCAGTTATGTCTTGTACACAATTATATTTAGTTATTATTATTATTAGTAATAATAATAATAATAAAGCAAAGCCCTGCAAAATCCAGGTAAAATTGGTACAGGCTTCCAGTTATGTCTTGTACAAAATTGTATTTAGTTATTAATAATAATAATAGAGCAAAAAGTAAATCCCTGCAAAATCCAGGTAATATTGGCATGGTTCCAGTTATGTCATATACAAAATTGTATTTAGTTGTTGTTATTATTATTTAAAATAATAATAATAATAAACCAAAAGGCAAAGTCCTGTAAAATCCAGGTAATATTGGCATGGTTCCAGTTATGTCATATACAAAATTATATTTAGGTGTTATTATTATTATTATTAACAACAACAATAATAATAAACCAAAAAGCAAAGTCCTGTAAAATGCAGGTAAAATTGGCATATGATTCCAGTTATGTCTTGTACACAATTATATTTAGTTATTAATAATAATAACAAAGCAAAACCCTGCAAAATCCAAGTAAAATTGGCATAGGCTTCCAGTTATGTCTTGTACACAATCATATTTAGTTATTATTAATAATAATAATAGAGCAAAAAGTAAACCCTTGCAAAATCCAGGTAATATTGGCATGATTCCAGTTGTCATATACAAAATTGTATTTAGTTGTTGTTGTTATTATTATTATTATTAATGATAACAATAATAATAAACCAAAAAGCAAAGTCCTACAAAATGCAGGTAAAATTGGCATATGATTCCAGTTATGTCTTGTACACAATTATATTTAGTTATTATTATTAATAATAATAATAAAGCAAAATCCAGGTAAAATTAGCCTAGGATTCCAGTTATGTCATGTACACAATTATATTTAGTTATTATTATTATTAATAATAATAGAGCAAAAAGTAAACCCTTGCAAAATCCAAGTAATATTGGCATGATTCCAGTTATGCCATATACAAAATTGTATTTAGTTGTTGTTGTTATTATTATTACTACTACTACTAATAAACCAAAAAGCAAACCCCTGCAAAATCCAGGTAAAATTGGCATGATTCCAGTTATGTCATATACAAAATTGTATTTAGTTGTTATTGTTGTTGTTGTTGTTGTTGTTGTTAATAATAATAATAATAAAGCAAAACCCTGCAAAATCCAGGTAAAAGTGGCATATGATTCCAGTCATGTCATGTACAAAATTATATTTAGTAGTAATAGTAGTAGGAGGAGGAGTAGTAGGAGTAGTAGTTGTTGTTGTTGTTGTTACTACTAATAATAATAAACCAAAAAGCAAAACCCTGCAAAATCCAAGTAAAATTGGCATGATTCCAGTTATGTCTTGTACACAATTATATTTAGTTATTATTATTAGTAATAATAATAATAAAGCAAAACCCTGCAAAATCCAGGTAAAATTGGCATATGATTCCAGTTATGTCATGTACAAAATTATATTTGTTTATTAATTATAATAATAATAGAGCAAAAAGTAAAACCCTGCAAAATCCAGGTAATATTAGCATGATTCCAGTTATGTCATATACAAAATTATATTTAGTTGTTGTTGTTAGTAATAATAATAATAATAATAATAATAATAATAATAATAATAATAATAATAATAATAATAATAAAGCAAAACCCTGCAAATCCAGGTAAAATTGGCATATGATTCCAGTTATGTCATGTACAAATTTATATTTAGTTATTAATAATAATAATGAGCAAAAGGCAACATTTTGAAAAATATGGGTAATACTGGTATGTGATTACAGCTTTGCCATAAGCAAAATAATATTTTATTATAGTGTCATCATTATATTATTATTACTGAGCAAAAGGCAAAGTCCTGTAAAATTCAGATAATAATATATATGATTATGGCCTGATCAAAGGCAAAATAATATTTTGTTATTAATCATAACAATTAATTATTCAGCAAAAAAGAAAATTCTGTAAAATCCAAGTAATATTGATATGTAATTGCAACTCTGTCATATGCAAAATAACAATAATAACATATAATATGATGCCATATTGCATTATATAGTAATAATGACCATTATTATTATTATTATTTTATTACTATTATTATTTTTTGCTGAACAGAAAGCAAAATCCTGCAAAATCCCAGGATGTAATTACAGCTCTATCATAGGAAAAATAATATTTTATATCATGATTATTGTGTAGAAAGCAAAGTCCTGAAAAAGTCAGGTAATTTGGTCTATAATTTTAGAAATGACACATGCAAAATAATATTTATCATCATCGTCATTATTGTTATTATTTTTTTTTAAGCAGAAAGGAAATTCGACAAAGTTCAGGCAGTGCTGTATGAATCTACGCATTTTGTTATTGTTAACAAAACTCTGGTATTATTAATATGGTACAGAATAGGGTGGAAAATAATATTTCTTATCATTATTAGTAATAATTATTACTGAATGAGACACAAAGTCCTTCAAAATCTAGGTAATATTGGCACGAAATTACAGCTCTGTCATATTCAAAATAACAATAATGCTATAATTTGAGATGCTATAAAATAATATAATAATAACTATTGCTTTTGATGAGCAGGCTGCGAAGTCCTACAAAACGCAGCTAATACTGGCATGTGATTACAGCTCTGTTGTATGCAAAATAATATTTTATTATATCATAATTATCGCTATTATTATTGTTATTATTGCTGAGCAGAAAGCAAAGTCCTGCAAAATCCAGGTAACACTGCTCTGTAATTACAACTGTCACACACAAAATAACAATAATAACATAATATAATTTATCGCATTATATTTTATTGTGTTCTAATAATCACTATTATTTTTGCCGAACAGAAAACAAAGTCCTGCAAAATGCAAGTAATAGTGGTGTGTGATTACAGTTCTGCCTTTTGGGTTACGGTGGCAGCAGTGGACCCAGAATAGACCGAGTGCTCCTTTTTATTTTCCTGGAACACGCCGGCTGTGTGGCCCCTCACTACCTTTCCAGCAGTTTTTCCACTGGGAGTCCCCCTCTTTCCAGACAGGGTAGAGCTTTTCATTCCATATGTTCTGGTCGGGAGACCAGCCGTGGAGTCGGTCCTGGTGCCTGACGATAGGGGCAGCAGCTCCTCTGTGGCTCGCCACATCTCGAAATCCTAAATTGGGAAGGGGAAGAACAGAACATGGCTATTGGTCTCCATTCCACTCTGATGGCCAGAAAGGAAATTCTAAGTGAGTACAGGACACATTGGGAGAAATTTGGACCTAATCTGCAAAGAGGAGAGAACACTCACCCATGGGCAACCTGGTTTATCAGGCAAATAGAGAAATAATAGCTTACTATTACTTAAGTCAATTCATCAATCAACAAGGATTTATGAGGTCATTCCTGGGGACCTGAAACTGTGCTAGATTTTGGGGTGGGAACACAAGCACAAAGCCCCACTCCCTGCCTTCCAGGAGGATACATTTTATAGCTAGCTAGAATTTATAGGTTTTAAGATTTGAAAAGCACTTTACAAATATCTCATTTGATTTCATAACAACAGGTGTGGTCATTTCCCCATTTTCTAGATAAGGAAATTAAGGCAGGCAGAGGGTAAGTGACTTGCCCAGGGTTATCCAACTAGTAAATGTCCGAGGCTGGATCTGAACTTGGGTCTTGTTGACTCCAAGCCCAGCACCCTGTGCAGGGATGGGAGATGGAGGGTCACGTGTGAGAAATAGCAAGAATGTTATTTTGATGCTCAAAGGGGAGTAAAATATAATGAGTCTGAAATCATATGTAGAGCCAAGGAACAGAGGGCAAAAAGAAGAGTTCTGACCTTCTCCTAGGTTTCATAGGGAGCTCCTGGAGTTTATTAAGTAGGAAAATCATGAATAGATGAGAAAGAAACTCGTCATCTATTCTCTACCAAGTTTTGGAAACCTTTTTCAAAGTTAGAAAACCAAAAGGAACATGTTTCACTCCATTTACACCATCCCCTTCCATTCCATTCTGTAAACATCTATTGACGACTCATCCCCTACCAGGTGCTGGATTGGTTCTGGGATAGGAAGACAAAAGCAATTCAATCAGACTTGGCTCTCTGGGAGCCTCCATCTCTTCATGTCTGCATGTGGGAGAACCCACATTTCCTGGCAGGTGTTTCGTTTCTCACTTACAAACCTTGGGAAATTGTTCCTTACAAAAACCACTCTCCGAACTGAGAAGCTGGACAAGAGACAACAATCATTAAGAAGGACCAGTATGGCTTCTGCCCTGAAACCAGTGATGACAGGCTGGCACAGTGGAAGACAGAAATGTGGAGACCGAGGACCCTGGCTCAAATTCTGTCTCTCCTGCTTGTAATAATATTGGCTAGGATCTACATAATGCCTACTATGTACCGGGCAGCGTGCTTGGCACTTTATGCCAATCATTCTATTGGATACCCACAACAACACGGGAGAAAGTAGGCTTTATTATTCGCCCTCTTTCACAGTTGAGGAGACTGAGAGTATGTGACTTGCTCAGGGTCCCATAGGCTGGATTTGAACTTGGGTCTTCCCAATTCTAGACCTAGCTCCCTATCCACTGAGCTACCTACCTCTGTGATCTCAGGCAAGTCACTAAAACTCTCTGAGTTTCTCTTTCCTCCTCTATAAAATGATGGGCTGGACCAGATGCTTTCTAATTCCAAACAGAGGATCCATTACTGCCATTTGGGTCTGGGCACCGGGTACCCAGTGCCAATGTCAAGAGGGCATTGAGATTCCAGGATGTTCAGAGCTCTTCAACATGGCCTTTTCCCAATACTGTGCAACTATGGCAGGGTCCAGGGCATGATGGCAGTCAGGATCCCAAGGATTCATCCATACTTTTGACAGTCCCTGAACTTCAGGGCTCCAGGCAACTCTAAGTCTGCTGGGAACAGAGAAGGTCCCCAAAAGATGGACAAAAACTATCTTTATTGTCCTTGGTTCAGTAGAGTTATGTTACCCATAATCCACCAGACTGTAAGTGCCTGAACCTACATCATTTACGTCCTCTAGTCACTGTAAACCAATCAATCCATTGACAAGAAGAGCCCCTGCCCTCGTGAGGCTTCCCTTCTAATGGAGGGGACGACATGTAGATAACTAGGCGCTTAGGAGATATACACAGATTATGTGGAAGGAGAAAGCAAGATTTGAGCTGAATCTGGAAGGGAGCCAGGGAAACGAAGAGGCAGAAGTGAGGAGGGAGAGCATCCCAGGGAAGGGACACAGCCAAGACAAAGGTCCTGAGGCAGATGATGAGGGTCATCTCCTAGAAACTGCAAGAAGGCTGGTAGAGCTGGATGCATTGTAGATGGTGCAGAAGGAAGGAAAGTGTGGGAAGACTGCAGAGGTAGGGAGTGGCTAAGTGCCTAATCAGTTGGGAATTTAGGACAGCCGAAACATTTTTTTACAAATCATTTTTCTACCATTTTTCTTCCTTCTGCAGTCTCCCCCCCCCCCTTCCCCTTGGACCCAAATAGCAAAAATTAAAATTAGGCAAAGACCATGGACACAGCCAGCACATTGGACAGCAGAGACCAAGATCCTAATCTGTGTTCTCCACCACTCTGAGATCAGGAAAGTGTTTCCTAGTCAGTCCTCCAGGATTGGGATTCTCCATTACACTGCATATTGTTTAGGGAAGGAAAAGCCTAAGAAGGACATTGGATGTTTGCTATAAAGCTAGAAGGGACATTAGAGGAAAGGCAGTCCAACTCCCCCATTTTATAGGGAAGGAACCTGAGGGAGGTACTTAGTAAGTGGGAAAGATGAGATTTGAACCCAAGACTCCATATATGTCCCTTTTACTGCCTTTACACCAAACTTGAGACTTTTCCTTATCTGCTAAGGTAGTTATTGCCAGAATTGTTTTTGTTGTTTTATTTACTAGCTATGTGGTCCTGGGCAAGTCCCTTAACTCTCAGTCGCCTCAGTTTCCTCATCTGTAAAATGGGGATTATAACAGCACCAACCTCCCAAAGTTGTTGTGATTTTCAGATGAGATAATATTTGTAAAGCGCTCAGCACAGCACCTTGAGCATAGTAGGTGGTATATTAAATGTTGGCTCTTCTTTTTCTTATTAAAGCCAGAGTTTGAACCCAGATTTTCCGATGTCAAGCCCAGCCATGAAGGCCTGGTGGAGCTCCGGTCCCAAAAGGTCACACCGGTGATCATTCTCTGGTGGCAGCTTCTCCTTCTGCCCCTCAAATGGACAAACCCCACATCCATCCACTTCCAAGGCAAAGCCATGAAACTCTCTAGTGATCCCTAGCCCAGATGTGCTCCCCCATCTAGCCCCAGCAGACAAGCAGATGGGAAGGCTGGGTGGGACAGGGCATCACCTGCCTGCCTACGCCCAGGGAAGGTCTGTGCCCACTGATCCTCTCCCAGGTACATACTCTAGGCTGAGACTTGGGGCAGCTTGGCCCCCATCAGGCCCCCGCTCATACCCCAGGGCTGGGGTTGGGGCCCACCTGGAGCTCTGCAGCCCAGCTGGAAAAAACATTTAGTGATTCCCTGCCAGGACCAGACAGGCTCAGACATCTGCCTCCCTTCCCCACCCCACCCATCGCCAGCCAGAGAAGCCGCCCCACACATGAGAAAGGGGCTTTTCTGGCTCAGGAGATCATGGGAACTGGGGAGGACTTGTCAAATCTTTATCTCCACACGCCCTCCCTGCACTGCTGGGCTTCCCAGAATCCCAGCTGCATTCCCCTCCCATGTCAGAGGCTCCCGGGGCCAGAGCTGGAAGGGACCCTAGAAGACACCCAAGTCAACCTCCTTCCTTGACAGTGGAGACCCCAAGAGCTTTCAGGTCACCGCTGGAGGGGAACTTGGATGTCCAGAGAAGGAGAGAGGGTTTGGGGGATCAAAAGAACTCATGGGGTTTTAAAGGTAGAAAGGAAATCCAGAGCCATCCCCAAAGTTCTCATTTTTACAGATGAAGAAACTGAGGCCCCAAAGGGCTAAGGACTGGCCCAAGGTCGCCCTGCCAGTCAACCACAGAGTCCTTTGACTTCAAATCCACATTCATTGATTGAATGAAGGATTCTGGGATGAGAGTCATGGAAAGGAGAGGCGTCTGCCTTTGGAATCTCTTAGAGATGAAGCTGAGAATCATTGGGCTTTGGAACTTTGCTCCAAGAAACCTCCAAAAGCCCTTCTCTGAGTGAGGGCATTCCTGGGGGGCAAATGCGGAGATAGCTTGAGATCTGCCCTGTCCAGAAGCCCTCTGGCATGTGGGAGCGTCTATGGACCCTGGAATCACTGAATCCCAGCTCGAAGGGATCCCAGAATGTAGGCTGCAGCCTTCCCTTTGGGAAATTTGTCTTCTGTCTTCTCTGGGTCTTGTTTGCTGGTTGTCTCCCTCCCATACATTTAGAATGGAAGCCCCTGGAGGGCAGGGGCTTTGTTTCCTCAGGCACAAAGTGCCTGGATTAGATAGGAAGTGCTCAATAAATGTTGGAGTATTGATGGCAGCTAGGTGGCACAGTGGATGGAGCCCCAGTTCTGGAGTCAGGAGGACCTGAGTTCAAATCTAACCTTAGACACTTACTAGTTGTGTGACTGGGCAAATCACTTCACCTAGTTTGCCTCGGTGTCCTTATCTGTCAAACGAGCTGGAGAAAGTAATAGCCAACCACGCCAGTGTCTTTGGGTTTATGAAGAGTCATACACAACTGAACAAAAACAATAAATGGATGGACCACAGATTCAGAACCAAAGGAGGCTTCCTCTAACTCAATCTCTCATTTTGTAGATGGGGAAACTGAGGCTCCTGGTGGTGAAAGGCTTGTCCATGGTGACCCCAGACAGCACCTAGCAGGGGCAGGAGTGAAACCCAGGTCCCCTACCCCCAGGTCCAGGGCGTAGCCCACCAAAGCCCACCCCACTGGCGCCATGGAGTATCAGAGGAAGGCTTGACCATTCCCTGGCTCTGGCTCCCTTCCCCTACACTCAGCTGTCTCGGCTTCCAGGACGGGTTTAAGGAGACCCTTTTCCCTCCATTCCTGATCTCCCAGACCTGTAAACAAGGACCGGAGCCAACTCTGCCACAGCCCCACCCGAGGCGGCTAACAAGCTCCTGCAAATCTGGGGGTGTGGGGGGAGGCGGCGTAAGCCAAGCGAGGAAGAGTTCAGAAACGCCCCTTCGGAGACTGCACAGGCCTTGGCCCTCTGGCCCAGACTCAGGCATCCGTTCATCCGAGATTAGGGTCTGCTCTGTGGTCAGTGGCTCAGCCCTAGATCAATGGCCCCATCCAGCCCGGAGGAGATGGTGCCAGCAGCGCCCATGGGCTGCCAATGGAAAAGCAGCTTGGAGGGCATCCTCGGGGAGGGCGGGCCGCCTTGGTAGAGCCCCCAATGGATCAGGGAGCACCGACAACGCCTCCTGGGGGCCAGGCACGAGGCTAAGGGCCTGGGAGGGAAATCCAGCCGCCCAGCACTTCCTGCCCTCAAGGAGCGGACTTTTCAATGGGGAGATGAATCAGAGCATCACCATTTTCCCTTCCCTTAAGCACAAATGGAAATGGTTATCTCCCGGGAGCCGGAGCCTGACAGGGAGAAGTTCGGACCCAGGAAAGCCGGTGCCCTGGCAGGGGGATTTTGTGCAGCCCCCAGCTCCGACCCGGGCCCATCCAGGATGCCACCCATCCGTGCTGGGAAGGGCTGAGCCTCTCTTAGCTGTCAAGAGTAGAAGGAAATGGGGAGAACAACTCACGTTTCGCAGCATCGAGGGGCAATCTGCCTGCCAACAGAAAGAGTCCCAGCACAGAGCAGAGGCCTGCCATGATGGTGGGGGATGGAGCTCGGGCCGGCCAACTCGCAGAGCCTGGCTTCCTGTTCTCTGGCCACTTGGGGAGAGCAGCAGAGATATTCTCCTGGACCCAGCCGAGGGCCAGCTCCTCCTCTCCTTAATTAAAGAGGGCCTGGGGGCACGTCATGTGATGGGGCTAAGCTTGGTTGCCTGATCTGGTGTCTTCAATTCAACCCCTAGAACTCGTGCTTATGAGTCACCCCCTCTGGAGCCTTGGCTTCTTGGGTTATTGGATTTCCCATAAAAAGCCTCATCTTTTCAAAGACTGTTTCACAGACACTTAGTTCTTCCATCCTTTTGTAAGGGAATGTGGGATGGCTCAGAAGGTACAGAGTTGAGGTCCAGAGGACTGAGGTTCAGATCCTGTCTCCACTGCTATTGCTCCTGGTCTGCCATGGCCATCTTGCCTAGGCTCCCTGGGCCTCAGTTTCTTTATCTGTAAAATGAAGGGGTTATACCAGGTGGCCGGAAAGATCCCCTCTAGCTCCAAATCTATGATATTCCGCCCGTTTTATGATTCTGCTGCCCACTTTAAAGGAATGAATTTCCAGATAAGAAAGATTTTTTTTTTTAAGGTATTTTCTGCCCAGTGAATTTGCCAGCTTCCAGTCCCCTGGGTTCATGATCCCATCTCTGATCAGAGGCAGAGCGATACTACTGTGGCCTAATGATGGAATTTCCT
>NC_058134.1:14558403-14575045 GCF_016433145.1 Gracilinanus agilis | reverse complement strand
GTATATATATAATATACATATAATATATATTTATATATTACAATATATTAGCTTATATAGTATACATATATAATATACATATAATATATATTTAAATATTACATTATATATTATACATATTATATCTACATATTATATATTTACATATATTACAATATATTACATTATATACACATATAAAATGATAGAGTGCTGGACTAGAGTCAGGAAGACCTGAGTTCAAATCTAGCCTCAAACATTTATAAACTGGGCAACTGCTCAGTGCCTCAATTTTCTCATTTGTAAAATGGGGACAATAATAGTATGGACCCCCCCATTGTTGGGAAGATTGAATGAGATCCTATCTATAAAGCTCTCTGAAAATCCGGATGTGCCCCACAAATGCTAGCTATTATTATTATCATCATTACTGGTAAGTCATGAGTGTTTATTTTGCGTGTGGGTCAGACGTACTGAGGAGAGAACGGGCAGAAGGCTAGGGAGGAAAGAATGCCTTAGGAAGAGTCAGAAAATGCCAGTCTTGCCCTCTCCCTCGCTATCTGTGTCCCCATTTCTAGGTCAGGTGACCCAGCAGGTCCCTTGAAGCGCCATGATCGGGGGGCACCTGCACTTGGAAAGAATATTTGAGGAAGGAGGAGCAGCAAGTTCGCTCTCCTTCGGCTGAATGGAGATCTGGAGTTTTCCCAGAAGATGGGGGAGAGAATGGGCCAACGCGGGGACAGGGTTCACTTTGGGCTAATTAATCTAATGAACCTCCAGACACTCTGTCTCTGGGAATCTCTTGAAAGCCAAAATGAACCTTTCAAAACTCCGTAATAAAAACTCTTTGATATAAACTTAGTCATTCACGCCTCATTCATGATCATCTTAACAGCAGCAGAGGAGGAAGCCTCTGGAAATGAGGCCACTGAAATCGGGCTCTCCCGAGGGTTCCCAGACCTTGTAGACACCTTCCAATTCCTTTTTCCTCCTCATATAGTTCAAGGAACCAAGATGCAGACTGGGAATATGGACAGACTTTTGGCACCTGGCTTTTCCGATGTTTTGACGAAGAGGTGGTGGCGCCCATGGGGTCCTCCCTCCATTGGTGTAGACGATGGCCCCTCTGCACCTGGACGTGTCTTTGCCATGTTTTCTCATAAGCATCCCATAGCAGATCACAAAGATTCCAAAATACCACCCATCACCCATAGTACATGCCTGTGATCTTACTCCATCATTGGTCCATTTATGTTTCAGATCATACTTATCCTGGATGGGCTCTTCAGGGCTGCTTTTCTTATGCAAGTTGTCATAGTAGCATGGTGCATAGCCCTTGCGCTTGTCCCATCTCATCCTTTTAAATCATTCTCTTATTTACAGTTTTGTTCTTCTGATGCCACGGTGCGCTGTGCCTTGCAGAATTACTAGGAGGACATCCGTATTTAAGAAATGAGCTTTGGGGGGACCCTAGAAGACTTCCCAGTAGCTACAGGAGTAAAGCGAAGGTGACATCTCATTTCTCTGTGATTCGACAATGTTCTAGGCATGCTAGTCATAGCAATAAGACATGAGGAAGAAATTAAAGGAAGGAAATAAGAATTTAATAAGTACTTGCTATGTGCCAGCTCTGTGTGAAATGCTTTATAAATATTATCTCTTTCATCTTCCTAGCAAAGGCAATAATTTGCTGATGTCCTGGTGATTTATTCAGAAAATTCCAGGTTACCTAGAGATGGGAAGTCCTGGGTTCAAATCTCCGACACTTCTTAGCTGGGTGACCCTAGGCAAGTCACTTAACCCTCATTGCCCAGTCCTTACCGCTCTTCTGTCTTGGAACCAATACACGATATTAATTTTAAATGGAAGGTAAGAGTTAAAAAAAAAAAAAGAAAGAAAAAAGGAAATCCCTGACAATGGGCAAAGAAACAGAAAATGAACGGCGCCAATATCAGGTCATAAAATAAGCCCACAAAAATCAACAGCATTTCTACTGAGCTCCAAAGAAATGGCTTTTGTGGAATCTGATCCCTTTCTCTTGCTCCATCCAATCTGCCACTTCTGGCCCCAAGGGAAGCACCAACTGTAGGACGTCCTGTCTATTCCAGCATTCTCCAGGACACGAGCCTTTTCATCCACTTTGTTTTTCTGCGGGGCTGATCACAGCATTATCTTCCCCCTTACTGGAGATCTCTTGAGGAAGCTTATGGTGTTCATGGGGTCAATGCAGCCTTGCTCAGGGTAGGCAAACAAGCAGATAAATAATTAGATCAAAGTCAGTTGACTATAAAAATGTAAAGTTTCAGGTAGCATGCTGCTTACCCACAACAGTAATGAAGGTCAGCTTGAAGCCATTTTCCCACTTTCTGCAGAGCCATCGGAGCCTGTGTATTTGGTAGCAACTGCGGTGGCTAGAGCGGGGAGTCTGGAGCCAGGAAGACTCATATTCCCGAGTTCAAATCTGGCTTCAGACACTTCCTAGCTGTGTGACCATGGGCAAGTCACTTCACCCTGTTTGCCTCAGTTTCCTCCTCTGTAAAATGAGCTGGAGAAGGAAATGGCCAACGACTCCAGTATTTTTGCCAAGAAATCCCCAAATAGGGTCATGGATAGGCTGCTTTTTTTGGAGGAAGAAGCAGGATTGGGTAGGAATGATGAAAGCTCTCTCTCCACTGATGCCCTTGGTCTGCGGTAGAAGCAAGACCAGATTTCTGAAGGTGCGATTTCTCTTCTCCATTGCTTAGTCCCGGATTGGGCTGTCACTAGTTTGTGACTCTGGACCAGAACCTCAGTGAGTGAGGAGGCACTGAATGGCAAATGCTCCCATCATTTGCCTTCTTCCCTGTAGGTTTGTAGGGTTTGAGGTTTCAGGAAATGGTATTTTATTTGTTCTGAGGAGGGATCCTTGCAGATGAGGACTACAAAATGAAGAAAAACTCTCCAGAGAGAGTCCAGATCAGGGGCTCACCAGTCCTGAGCTGCTGTCCCAAATAGGATATGCAGACGTGACAATCCTAGGGAGAGAGAGTAGCGAGCTAACGTTTATTCAGCATTTTAAGGCTTGCAAAGTCCTTTACAAATACTAGTTCTTTTTACTCTGACAAAAACCCTGGGAGGTTAGTACTATTAATATTCCCATTTTACAGATGAGGAAGGCAGAGATTAACTGACGTGCCCAGGATCACACAGCCCAGAGTTCAGATGTGAATTCGGGTCTTTTTGACTCCAGGTCTAGCACTCTGTCCAGTAGGATACCTATCTGCTTTGAGATTCATTCATTCATTTATTTATTTGTTTTATTAAACCCTCACCTTCTGT
The DNA here is from genome assembly GCF_016433145.1 of Gracilinanus agilis. NCBI lineage: Eukaryota > Metazoa > Chordata > Mammalia > Didelphimorphia > Didelphidae > Gracilinanus > Gracilinanus agilis. The sequence continues at coordinate 14,571,748 of NC_058134.1, read as the reverse complement.
CTTGGAGTCAATACCTTGTATTGGCTCCAAGGCAGAAGAGTGGTAAGGGTAGGCAATGGGGGTCAAGTGACTTGCCCAGAGTCACACAGCTAAGAAGTGTCTGAGGCCAGATTTGAACCTAGGACCTCCCATCTCTAGGTCTGTCTCTCAATCCACTGAGCTACCCAGCTGCCCCACTTTGAGATTTTTTTTTTTTTTAAATCGGATGGGCTGCGTACTGGACATAGAATTATCATTGAATGATTAGGAGGAGTTTGCAGAATCTCAGTCTAGAAAGGGACAAACCCATTTCTGACCATCTCTCATACAACATCTCTTAACAAAGGGACATCCAGTGTCCATTTGAATACTTCTGATGATGAAGAACTCACTACCTCCCAAGGAAGGCCATTCTAATTTGTGACCGGTCTAATTGTTAGGAAGTTTTTCCTTCTTGTTGTTCAGTTGTTTTCAACCATGTCCTAGTCTTCAAGACCCGATATGGGCTTTGTTGGCTCTTGGGGAGCAGTTTACCATTTCTTTCTCCAGATCAATTTACTGAGGAGGAAACTAAGGCAAACAGGGTTAAGGACTTGTCCAGCTAGCAAGTGTCTGAGGTCAGAGTTGAACTTGCAGCAGACCCAAATCAGCTTTTCTGCAGCTTCTACTGGTTGTTCCCAATCCTGACTCCTGGAGCCAAATTCCTCCTGCACATGTCCAGCTCAACTGGCTCCTTCAGTTGGTCCTCCTTCGGAATGGCTTCTGGTTTCCTCCCCATCCTCATCATCCTTCTCTGGGCATTTCCTAACTGATCAGTGGCCTTCTTAAGGCTTAGAAGAACAGGATGGACGCGTCTAGAAGCTGCCTGGCCAGGGAGGAGGACACCAAGAAGAAGCCCAAAGGTTAGCTCTCCCATCCTTGCAGGTCACCCCCCATCCCCTTCCCATTGCCAAGCACCCTGAGGTCTTGGGCCACCACCTCCACTATGGGAGTGCATCTTAGTTTGATTTCAGTGTCCTCACCATCCCGTGGCCCGACCCTCCACGGGAACTTCCAGATGTGTCCTATTTCTTTTGGTCCCTGCTCTTAGCCACATGAGAGCTAATCAGTCCAATAAACCAAGAGATCTATGGCCGATGATAAGCCAGCAAGCATTTTTATAGACCTTAATGTCTGCCTAACCCTTTACAAATGGGATCTTGTTTTAGCTTCACAATGGCCCTGGGAGGTGGGTGCCATTATTATCCCATTTCACAGATGCGGCTCCTGCTCACCTCTTTATCTAGACCAGTGATTCCCAAAGTGGGCGCCGCCGCCCCCTGGTGGGTGTTGCAGCGATCCAGGAGGGCGGTGATGGCCACAGGGGCATTATCTTTCCTATTAATTGCTATTAAAATTTTTAAAAATTAATTCCCAGGGGGCTAAGTCATATTTTTTCTGGAAAGGGGGAGGCAGGCCAAAAAAAGTTTGGGAACCATTGACTAGACTAAGGGCTCTTGACCTGGGGTCTATGGACAGATTTCAGGGGTGTGCAAGTGTGAAGAGGAAAAGAATTATAGCTTGATGTTCACTAATTTCTAAATGAAACTTTGTCTTCCCTTCCCTTGTGGATGTAGGCAACAAACTTGTTTCTGGGCAAGAGTTCTGAGGTGTCCCCAGATCTCTACCGGCAGGGTCCAGAGCACGAAAAATGAAAAGTCCCTGAACTCAGCACAGGGTGTCTTGGTTTTCTACAAGGTTCAGAACCTCTTGGGGTCTCCCGTTGTCACCTCTCCATAGAGGCGGAGATGAGAGGTTCCAGGGACCTCAGAGACTCTCTTGTCCACCCCACTATTTTATATAGGAGGAAAGAGAAGCCCCAAGAAATGAAGTGACCTTCCAGTGGTTACCCAAGTAATGGATGCACAGAAGAGTTAGTATTTGAACCTGGGTCTCTGCTTTATCCAGTCGCTTTTCCTAAGGGGCAGAATAAAGGAGCAATGTTAAGTTGCTCTCTCATTTGGGGGGTATAGCCAGCGAACCCCCTGACATTCTTAGGTACCTCCTGGGATCCCCCACTATGCCATGCAATGAAGCCATGAAGGCAAGATGGCGACGTGACAACTGGAGAGTGGTGGGAAGGAGGTTCAAGCCAACCATTTGGGCATCTGAGCTATTGGGTCGCCAGTAAAGTTTGTGACTAGAATCGAATTGCAATGCGAGGTACAACGTGTTCGTGTTCCGATGGTGGTTTTACTGGCCCCTTTTTCTTTACATTACAGTCATTCCAATGCCCACCCCTCGCCCTACCGACCAAACAAAAATAAGTAAGCAGAAACATCGGATGCGGCGAGCCTGTCTGATGGTGTAAAACAGTGTTCCACTCTAGTCCCTCACTTCCCCAACAGGCATGGAGAAGTTGTCTGAAATCTTCAAAGGTCTCTCTGTCCATTTCTGCTGCTGACAATGCCTGGCATACAGTTGGTGCTTAATAAGTGTTGATCGATTGATCGACTGATTGATTGCTGCTTTGTTCTTTTCTTATCCACTTGCTACACGAGGGAATATCTCTCCAGGCACTTCTGCTCTTAACTAGTGAAAGCAATTGAAGCAAAATAGTCCGATGCAGTCCAAGAAACATAAATTAAATGCCTGCTGTGTACAAGGCACCATACCAGGTACTGGAAAGGAAACAACAAAGTGAAATCGTTCCTTTCCTTAAGAAGCTTACATTCTTTGGGGGGAATAAAGCATGTAAACAGATCCATGACATTTGGAGAAGGGCCAGAGCTCCAAGAACTAGGGGGGGGGTGTTAAGAAATGTTTCCTGTTGAAGGCAGACCATGAACTGAGCCTTGGACAAAGCAGCTCTAAAAGGTGGAGGTGAGGGAGCAGCTGGGTAACTCAGTGGATGGAGAGCCAGACCTAGAGAAGGGAGGTCCTAGGTTCAAACCCGGCCTCAGACACTTCCCAGCTGTATGACCCTGGGTAAGTCACTTGACCCCCATTGCCCACCCTTACCACTCTTCTGCCTTGGAGCCAATATACAGTATTGACTCCAAAATGGAAGGTGAGGATTATTATAAAAAAAAAAAGGGGGGGGAAGTGAGGAGGCCTGGCGGTCAGCCCATCAGAGCCCAGAAGTGGATGACTGGAGAAGGAGGCAAATGGGACCATTAGGCATACCTCCATTGTTTCTCATCGTGGCTCCTCCTGGCCTCTCATTGCCTTATGAGCACAGGATAGCAATGTTCTCCATGATGGAACACCGTTTCCCAATGAGAGAATCACACGGCATCCTCATGCCCATTGGCTGGACCATGGGACGATTGGCCTGGCTAGCAGAGGGTCAGACAACCTCCTGCACCCTTAAAGCCCAGGCCATTGCCCCTTCCAGAGTCTCTTCACGAAATGGAGCAGGGACCCCGCCTTTACTCTCATTTAGAGTCGCTTTCTTAACTGGTTGATTCTGAAGAATATGTCTGTGTAGCTCTCCATCAATGAATCCAATATATATGTATGTACTCTAAACACTGGAAAGAGAACCACGAGTCTGACCTACAATGTGGGAGCCGGGAGAAGAAAAGGGGGGCCCGTAATCTGCCTCTGCATCCAGTGACTCTGAGTCACAGTCCTGGGGTCACGCTGTCTCCCTTGAACTTCTTCATTTCGTCAGAACGTTCGCATGCAAAGATCTGTGCCTACACAGTCATCAGCTTCTGAGGCAATGCTGACTAAGTGAGGTTCCCTTCCAAGAGGTCAGGCCCGTGACCCTCCAAACAGACACCTTCTAGAGCAGTTTGGTCATGCAGGAGGGAGCCCCCTTGACTTAGGGCTCTTGTTCTTTATCTCCCATTTGTCTTGTCCATAGTTTGTTTCTCCAGAGCAGTTTCCACTGGACTGTGAGCTCCATGAGAACAGGGGCCATTGTTTGCTTTTCTTTGTATCTTCATGGCTTAGCATATAGCAGATTCTTTTTTAAAACCCTTATCTTCTGTCTTAGAATCAGTACTGTGTATTGGTTCCAAAGCAGAAGAGCGATAAGGTCTAGGCAATGGGGGTCAAGTGACTTGTCCAGGGTCACACAGCTAGGAAGTGTCTGCAATCAGATTTGAACCCAGGATCTCCCATTTCTAAGTCTGACTTTCAATCTACTGAGCCACCTAGCTAGGCTCCTTATGGTAGATTCTTAATAGATTGATTTGACTCATTTGTTGTGACTCTTTCTAGGTGAGATTTTGTCTCATACACACAAGGAGACTCATGCCTGGTTCCCATGAACCTAGTAGTGTGTGGTCTAGTGCCCTTATCCTCTAAGCTCATCCAGATGTAGGCTGTTATCAAACTTATGGAATTCCTTTTTTTTTTCTTAAACCCTCACCTTCCTTCTTGGAGTCAGTACTTTGTATTGGCTCCGAGGCAGAAGAGTGGTAAGGGTAGGCAATGGGGGTCAAGTGACTTGCCCAGGGTCACACGGCTGGGAAGTGTCTGAGGTCAGATTTGAACCCAGGACCTCCTATCTCTAGTCCTGGCTCTCCATCCACTGAGCTACCCAGCTGCCCCAAACTCATGGATATCCTTAAAGATCAGCTGATATCAGTGTATTATTGGTCCCACCTAAAGCATGGTCTGGAAAATTCCCCAATCTAGCTTGAGTACAGGTCCGGTCTGGGTTTCCATAAATGTGGGAGCTCTCTTCTGAACCCATAACAAGGGGCCCTGAAGCACGTCCACATCCTCGAAGGAGTGAGGTCTGCCTTATCAGCATCCCAAAGGAAGGTTCACCTCTGGGTAAGCCTCTCCAATTGCCCAGGGACCTCACCTCCCAGAGGGCCTTGGAAAAGAGCAATCAGGGCTTGGCCCGCTTGTATATTTTCTTGGGGGGGGGGCGGGGAATCCATGTTTCTGAAACTATTTTTGAAAATGGTGTAGCCTCTGTCTCCAAAGGAATTTCCTAGCAAAAGAAAGAAAGCAAAACTAGAGCCTCGTTAGGTGATTCGTATTGCTATAGGTACTTCTTTATAAAAATGGCCCTTTTTTGCAAGTGCCATGTGGTTCACCGATTAATTCATCACAACCAATTAATCAACCAATGTTTATTGGCTCCTGAGAGAGGTGAAGTGTTGGAGAGTCAAACTCTTCCTTTAAAAAAAAAAAACAACAGGGGGGCAGCTGGGTAGCTCAGTGGATGGAGAACCAAGCCCAGAGATGGGAGGTCCTGGGTTCAAATCTGGCCTCAGACACTCCCCAGCTGTGTGACCCTGGGCAAGTCATTTGACCCCCATTGCCTACCCTTACTACTCTTCTGCTTTGGAGCCAATACACAGTATTGACTCCAAGATGGAAGGTGAGGGGTTAAAAAAAAACACACACCAAAAAAAAAAACCACACACAACAACAACAACAACCCTTACCTTCTGTCTTAGAATCAATACTAAGTATTGGTAAGTAGTACTAAGGGCTGGGCAATGGAGGTCAAGTGACTTGTCCAGGGTCACACAGCTAGGGAGTGTCTGAGGCCAGATTTGAACCCAAGACCTCTCAACTCTAGGCCTGGCTCTCTATCCACTGAGCTACCCAGCTACCCCCTTACCTGTAACTTCTAATAGTGTGAATTTGAATACATGGAACTTGGGGAATTTATTATTTCCACTAAGGAGAACCTCACTGAGTCATACAAACAATAATTAGGATAAATATTCAGAGGAGGAAGGCCTTGTTGGCCAGGGCTAGTCAGCCACAATTTCATGGACAAGATGGCAAGATAATAGAATCCTCATTCCATTTGGGCTCAGGAAACTTGGGTTTGGGTTCTGACTTTGTCTCTCACTAGCTATGTGACCCTGAACAACCAATGAGCCTCAGTTTCCTCAACTGTAAAATAAATGTGACGTTAGGCTAAAGCCCTCCAGTGTAGAAATCGGTGAGCCTTGAGCTGGGCTCTGAAGGAAGAATCAAAGACAGTCAGCCTCTCTTTGTCCCAATGTTACCCGGGTCTCCTTCTGCCAGATGTGGAGGGCTTCACCAATGGAGAGAAAGAACATGGCCTTCAGAATGATCATTTCGTGGGTAAAGGAGGTTCTCCTGCTCTTCCAGGAAGGTCGACGATCTGTCCCCTGACTTAGAGAAGCAGGTCCCCTCAGCCAGTGTGAAAGAACCCATTCCATATTGAAAGGCAAAGTGATCAAGACCCAGCTTCGAATTCTGCCTCAGGAAGATAATGAGCAAGTTGTTGATGGTTTTGGACCTCGCTCTCCTCATCTGTTCAATGGACATGACAAAACCCATGGGTCCTCCCTCATAGGGTTGTTTGCGGGGCTCAGACAACCTACTTGAAGTGCTTTTCTGATTTTACTGGCCACACAAAGTGTTCCAAAAGTCTATGAAAGCTGGCCTCAGCCTCAGGAAGACCAATATTCAAGTCTTGCCCTGGTCCATGGGGTTTCCTCACTGGGATTCCCGGCAACAATGAATTGACAGTCCCAGACTGTTGTTGCTCTGATCAGATCTATGATGGTGAAGAGGGAGAAAGTCTATTTAAAAAGAAATGCTCAGAAAGGGGGGCAGGAAATCTTCAGGAGCGATCGCCATCTAAAGGAGAACCCAGGAGAGAACCGGAAAGCCACCGGGCTGGCCAATTGGGCCATTTAATGAATAAATACTCCCCAGGCACGTGATCCCCCCCAGGGTCGCTTTGTGGGTTGTAGTGTAAAAGGGTGCATATTAGCCCTGCACAGCCTTACTGCAGTGTTTGACAGATGAAAAGGGTTTGGAATCCTGAGCTTAGACGGTTGGCCCTGGAGCCTCGATGAGAGTGGAGGGCTCGGCTGAATCCGACGTGCCCTCTGTCGGGGGTATTTCCTGGGAGACAGACCTAGGTGTGCTCGTGGGTCCACTCTCTGTTCTCACTCTTTCTCAGCACTTTTCCGTTGCTCTCCTTGAGGACTCAGAGTCACTGGCTGGGTCCCCGGCACTGAATCTCTCCCTTTCTGATCTTGCTCCAACCTGGCTAAGGAATATTTTTTTTCTGGAAAGGATGGGGGGAGGCCAAAAAAGTTTGGGAACCACTGACTTAGAGGAAGGACCCTGTGTAGACTAGAGAGACCTCTTAGCCATCCTCCTCACCCACCCCTTATAAAATGGCTTCTTAGCTGCCTTCCTTTCTGCTTCCTCCCCATCAGGGTCCTGGCGAACAGCCCTCCCAGAGATGCATTCCCATAAGTTGTGTCTGGTCCAATTGGGCTGTGCTGCCCTAGTTATGCTGTAGGCTCTGGGGGAGGAAACAAATCTTCCATCGGAAACGAGGACTCACTCAGGTGACTTTTGTTTTCCAGAGAACTTTTCAGGGACCCCTTGATCTGTAGCTCCCAGGGAGCCCGAAGTATTCTGTAGGATTCTACCCCTAGAGCTGGAAGGGAGTTTATAGAGCCCTTAGCTCAGCCCCTTCACTTTGGAGATGAGGAAACTGAGGCAGAGAGATGAAGGGACTTGCCTGGGGTTCCAAAGCGTGAGAGATGGGATTCGAACCGAGATCCTCATTTATTAGGCAAGGCTAGCTCAGTTTTACTTCTGTCGTTGCTGTGGCCCAGCCTCCGGCTGAATTAAAATGCCAGTGATGACTTCTTTGGGCTTCCAGCTTCGGAGTGTCCGGTTTTATTTTCTCTCCCAGTTCTTCTGAATGATTCTTGGTGGGTTTGGGGCGGGAGGAGAAAGAAAGACAAAAGGCAGGAGGGGGAAACTGAGAGGGAGGAGGGGGCGCGATGAGCTTGTCCATCAGCTTCCCAGGGTCCCATTCCTCTGATTTGCTGCTCCATCCATCCATGGAAAGCCAAGCGATTTTTGCATGCAGTTCATGACCTGCTCCGTCCTCCAGAAGGGGCAAAAAGAATAAGAATAATGCCAAAGCACAGTAGAAAAGGCAAAGGGAAAGAGCCCTCTGCCGCGTATTGATCCTCCAGGCAAACGCTTTGGAATGTGTTCAAGCTCAGGAAAAAAGGCCAGCATTCCTTATGAGCTCGGAATAGCAAGAAGCGTTGACAGAGCCGCTTTAATGCTGGCCAGAGACTCCAGCCAGAATGGAAGTAACCCAGGGGGACGGGGCCATTTCGCTGATTTGTGGTGTTTACCGACACCCCGAAGTAGAAAGGCCCCATTGATCTGGGGCTCTCGGGCTCCTGGATCGGTTCATCAAGTGTGCAAGAAATTGGCAAGCTACTCAAGGCCGGCCGAGTGGCACCATCCGAAAGGGGACCCCGGAGGAAGTAGACTTTTCTGGCTCGAACAAACCTGAGCCTGTGAGGGGGAGAACATTAGGCCTCTGTGGAGCCGGAGAAGGGAGAGCCCAGCTGTCAGGAGGGCAGCTCGGGGAAGCACGAGGATGCCACGGAAGGCATCTGACCGAGGGCCTCTGGCAGAGAAGACGGGGGGCGAGCGGAGCAGGGCTCTGAGGACAAAGCCAGCTGGGGCTGGCAGACATTGGAAAAGGGCCGGGTGGCTTCCAGAGGATGCTTATGGGGCATCGTTGGGAGCCACAGCCCACAGACCTGCCCATCATGGCTGTTCAACACCTCCCAGCCCTGATGATGAAGAGCAGCTTAATCCTACTAAAAGCCAATGAGTTTGTGCAAACGGGCTGAAACAGAGAGAGAGAGAGAGAGAGAGAGACAGAGAGAGAGACAGAGAGAGATGGAGACAGAGAGAGAGAGACAGAGAGAGATGGAGACAGAGACAGAGAGAGAGAGACAGAGAGAGATGGAGACAGAGGGGAAAGAGATGGAGAATAAGAGAGAGAGAGAGAGAGAGAGACCCTTGTAAGTGTGAGAAATGAAGCAGTCAATTAATCAGAGAGGCCAAGGAAGGAGATAGTGACTGTGAGGGACCTGGCTCCTGACTGCAAAGATTAACTGCCAAAGGGGAGTTCTGGCTGATGGAGAGGAGACCAGGGGGAGGGGAAGAGTCGGAGGACAGGGCCAGGACAGCCCCATTTAGTTCTGGCTCTGTTAGAGTCTGTCAAAGCTGCCACTGAGGCTGCTCAGAGAAAAGGCCCCAGACTCTGGGGTTCAAGCCTGAAATGGCACTTCCTGGCTCACCTCCTCCTCTTAGTCCTCCTTCTTCCTCTCCTCCTCCTCCTTAACTTTTCCCCCTTTCTTTTTTCCTTCTCCTCCTTTTCCATCTTTTCTTCTCCCTCTTTCCTCTATTCTTCTTCTGCCTCTTTATCCCTCTCCTCCTCTACAACAACAAATCTTACTGATTCGTTGCAGGTCCTGTGCTATGTTCCAGTGGCACACAAAGGAATAAAACTCTAATGGTGGAATTACAGTTACTGTGGCATTTGAGACAAAAACTTTTTTGGTCCCTCGAATCACATTACAGAAGGCGGCTGCCTAGTCAGCCTTCTCTAATCCAATGCCAGGCTATTGTGGACAGACTCTGAGAAGACATGAAACACAGATGGCGTGCCAGAGCAGGAAGAACACTTCCCTGGGAGTTAGAGGATCCAGCTCTGGCACTCAGTGCCCAGAGAACCACAGGCAATGCACATGCACCCAAGGTTCCTTCATATTAAATGAAGGGAGGGGGCAGCTGGGTAGCTCAGTGGAGTGAGAGTCAGGCCTAGAGACGGGAGGTCCTGGGTTCAAATCCGGCCTCAGACACTTCCCAGCTGTGTGACCCTGGACAAGTCATTTGACCTCCATGGCCCACCTTTACCTCTCTTCCACCTGGGAGCCGATACACAGAAGTTAAGGGTTTAAAAAAATTAAAAAAAATATTAAATGAAGGGGGTGGGAGGGCTCATTCCTCTAACAAGGTTTTATTGGGTACCCATCATGCACCAGGCGTGTGGAGCCAGGGACAAAAAATAAAGCAACCCTTATCTTCAAGGAGTTTGTATTCTTTTGGGGAGAACCCATGCCCACAGATGAGTAAATTCACAATACAAAAAAATGAAGCCGTTCCTGGGTTTGGGACCCAAACTGTGGGGGGATGTAGAAGAGGTTTGCACTTCAGGAGAGACCCGGGAAAGTTTCTCGGGGCAGAAGAACTATCACAGCCTGGGAAACTCTCTTCTCCTGCAGCGTTGGTTACTTGGATGTTTTAGATAATAGAAAGTTTGCCATGTAGCGTGCGGGGCCAAATGGAACCTTGTAGCCCTTCGGAGACTTACTGTGGTCCCTGGAAGAATATAAAGAAAAGAAATCATGGCTACATGTTGCATCCGCAATGCAAAGCCATATCCCATCCTTTGAAAGATGTCAAATGGTATTTTAATGGAAAGAGCGAGGAGGGCTCACTCAGAGATGCTTCAGGAAATACAAACTCCACAGCCTGTTATTTATTTTATTTTATTTTATTTTATTTTATTTTATTTTATTTTATTTTATTTTATTTTATTTTATTATTATTTAAACCCTCACCTTCCATCTTGGAGTCAATACTGTGTATTGGCTCCAAGGCAGAAGAGTGGTAAGGGTAGGCAATGGGGGTCAAGTGACTTGCCCAGGGTCACACAGCTGGGAAGTGTCTAAGGCTGGATTTGAACCCAGGACCTCCTGTCTCTAGGCCTGGCTCTCTATCCACTGAGCTACCCAGCTGCCACAACAGCCTGTGATTTAGATCCAGGCAGATCACCATCCACCTCTGATTTGCCGGATTAGACCTCCAAATGGCCCGATGCTCAGGGAGATCCCATGGCCAGCCCAGGATCAACCAGTTAGTAATGGCCAGATTTGAACTCGGATTTTCCTAAATCCCACAAAGCTGTCCCTTCCACCGTACTGTCTTTCAAGTGAACATATAAAGCGAACATTTGTCTATTCTATTCAGTAGAATCAATCAATCAGGCAATATTCCAAAGGCATTGGGGAAATCTGGCTCCTGTCCCCTGTCACATTGGTCAAAAGAGACAATAATTACAAAGTGCTTGGCACAGTGCTTGGCACATTGTTAGTGTAGATAAATGTTCGTCGCAATAATTAGTTATCATCATCATCATCATCACCTTTGACCGATAGCATTCAGGAACCATCCATTTTGAGATAATTAGAAAAGAGATATAAGCCCAGACATATTTATATATCGGTTGAGTGGTCGTTTTCAGTCATGTCTGATTCCTGAGGGATTTCCTTGGCAAAAATTCTGGAGTGCTCTTCCATTTCCTTCTCCAGCTCATTTTTACAGACGAGGAAACAGAGGCAAACTAGGTTAAGTGACTTGTCCAGGGTCACACAGTTAGGATGTGTCTGAGGTTAGATTTGAACTCATAAAGATGAGTCTAATTCCAGGTCAGGTACTATATCCCAGCTGCCCTTTATACTTGTAAATATAAATGACATACTTCTCCATAAAATATATCATGTATGAACATGTATGAACTTCTCTATAAAATATATCATGTATGTACTCTGTTATATACCATGCATAATCTATATTATATCATATATTTGGCCACCAGGCTGGCGAGATATCATGTATTATATATCAGGTGAATATTATTTTATGTTCATTATATATTACATACCACACTTACATATAATTTGTGACCATCTCATATGCATGTCTACATGTACGTGTGTACGTGTGCATGTCTGTGCATATGAGTGAAAGGCTACATGTATAACCACAACACTAAAACTGTGCCAAGCACAGATTTACCATTTGGCTCTCCGACCTCCTTCCGTGTTTCCAGGTCTTCCTGGAGAGCCTCCTCGAGCTTGGCATTACTTGGGCAACCCCACACTAAAGAGATTTCTGGCTGATGAACCAACGGATTCATGCAAAGTCTGAAGAGAAACGAGGCAGAGTCGGGAGCTCATCCTCCGAAACCCAGGCGGAGCTCGAGCCTGGAGATGCCAGCATGGCCACTGAGCTCCCTGGAGTGAGAGAAGAGTCCCAGACCACACATGGAACGGTTGGGGAGATGCCCGTTGGACCAACTCTTCTCTGATGGTTTCAGGCCTGATCTCACAACTCTACCATGTTCTGGTCTAGACCCGGACGCAGGAGAAGTCTTGGTCCAGCCACGAGGTCTGCCACAGGCGAGCCTGTAAAAGAAATAAAGGTTGGCATTAATGTTTGACCCCTTCCCTGTCTGAACTCAGGGTCTCCGTCGCATGTCAGCTTCTGGAGGACACGGGCTGTGTCTGGGGCTGTAACTCCGGGGAGCTGATTGTACAAATTGCAGTGGGGGTATTTTCACCTTCGGGCTATAGATCAGCGCCTGGCATTGTTTGATCGATTGTCTTGACTTCAGAAAGTGATGGAGAAAAAATGTTAACAATGTAGATTGAACTTAAGTGAGCCATGGATTTGGGGAGAGCCTATTGTTTACATCATTTTTGTCTTGTGTCCATCCCAGTGCAATGTCTGGTATACAGCAGGGGCTTAAGAAGTGTTTATTGAAGTGCGTTTCATCTCACTGGTGAAAAATTGCCTAATAAGTTAACGCACCCAAGTGGGTTGCCCCTTCTCCAGGGACATTTGAAAAAGAGGATAATGGAAAAGGGCTCTGCTTATTCCAAAAGAAGGCCTTTCTCAGGGTAGGATGCCCATCACTCACGCTGGTGTTTAGGAGAAGATACGTGGGAGAATTGAGCAGGACAAGGAGCAATGGGCCCAGAAGAGCTGTGATTTGTACTGGTGGAAGGAGTACCGCTAGCAGGGAAATCACAGATAAAGATCCTGGAGTGGAACTCTAGGCCTGGAAGGAAGGGCCATCTGGGGGTCAAATCCTTCATCTCTTCTCCCAAAGCTCACCCCAGCAGGTGAACATCTATGCTGGGCTATCATTTGGTCATTGCTGGCTAGCCAGTGCTGTTAAGTGGTCCCTGCAGCCCAAGCCCTGCCCAGAGGGAATTAGCCAAGTGACACTGACTACTATCCACATTGAAAAAGCCAACAGAAAATGACTGATTAGGAGAGGGTTCCTTTCCTGCTGCCCCTGCAGCTCATCCTTATCATGGCTGCTTCCCTTTTCCCTGATACACAGACTCATGTGGCAGCTATTGAACATGTTGCTGCCAGCCCCATTGAAATGAGGCCAACTGGGCTCTCCGAAGAACCTCATTTCAAGCCACAGCAAGGTGGGCTCTGCCTCATCAAGGTGCCTAACCTGCCTTCTAATGAGTGGGTAGGAACTTGGATATGTGAGTGGGGTGTTTGGGCCCTCGGGAAGCAGGACTGGGCCCTGCCAGATGAATAGCTCTGGGACAGATCAGGGACAGACTACACATGGCAGACAGGATTCTTACTAGTCAATTAGGAAGGAAAAAAAGGAAGACTAGAGGGAGAGAGGAAGGAAGGAAGGAAGGAAGGAATAGAGGAAGGAAGGAAGGAAGGAAGGAAGGAAGGAAGGAAGGAAGGAAGGAAGGAAGGAAGGAAGGAAGGAAGG
>NC_058134.1:14519556-14558027 GCF_016433145.1 Gracilinanus agilis | reverse complement strand
GAAGGAAGGAAGAGAGAGAAAGAGAAAGGAAGGAAGAGAGAAAGAGAGAAAGAAAGAAAGAGAAAAAAGAAAAGAAAGAAAGGAAGGAAGAAGGAAGGAAAGGAGGAAGGGAGGAAGCTAGAAAGGAAGAAAAGATACCACTAATGAAGTTCATTCCCTTTTGTTTGGACCATGTATTTGAAACATTGTTCAAGGAGGAATAGGTGGGGACGAAGCTGTACATCATTTAACTCTGATTAAGCATCTTCAGAGTGCTGGGTCCCCACTGGTGAATGGGGCCGACTCTATCCCAGCTGCCTGGAAAGGTGTATTTTGGGTAATGGAGAACCTGTCTGCTGAGAGAAGAGCCAATGTCCAAGGCTGAAAATTATTATAGACCAAAACATCATCTAATACTGGGGATGCAATTTACCAAACCAGGCAATCAATACAGCAAACCCTTGTGTCTTATTTCAGGCTCTTTAAATTAAGTAATGGGAGAAGTGTAACCGATTTCTCTTCATCTCTGTCAGGTCCGCTTGAGGCATTAGATATTTACTCGGTAGGAGTTCGGAGGTGAGTTAAGTTCTTATAGAATTCCTTTTAAGAGTCTCTATTCTAAATCTCACGAGTGAAAGAGAATTAAGCAATAGATGCAGAGATGAAGCCATATCTGAAAAAAAGATAGAAGGCTGCTAATGCAGAACTCTTGGGGGGGAAAATCATATTCCAGGAAGGCTACTTCCTTCGCAGAGGTGGCTACAGGTTTGCCTTCCTGTCCTGTCCTCTTTTTGGGGAAAGGAAGCTCAGGAAACTGAATGCTGAAAACAAGTATCTTCGCTAAAGCTTTCAGTGTAGGAATCTCAAAGCATTTTCCAACAGTCCTGGTCTCTGCTGACTTTTTCTCTCTCTTCTATGCAATACTACGTGGCTTCACCTAGATTTGCTTCCACCTGGCCTCAGAAGAGATCTCCCTAAAGGAAAGTCTATGTGGAGCTGCTGAGGGGCTCTTGTGGCCAGTTTTCATGGTGGGATGAGTGAATGAATACACCATTCAAGTCAAACACCATCCATTGAGGATACAAATAGAAAAGTCAAACAAGGGGTAGCTGGGTGACTCAGTGGATTGATAGCTAGGCTGAGACGGGAAGACCTGGATTCAAATGTGACCTAAAACACCTCCTAGCTGAGTGATCACGGACAAGCCACTTAATCCCCATTGCCTAGCTTTCACTGCTCTTCTACCTAAGAAAGAAAACTCAGTATTGATAAAGGTTTTTTTTTAAAAAAAGTAAGACGGTCCTTGCTTTGGAGATGGAAAACAGATAAAGGAGGATCCAATAGGAGGATTTCAGAGTCATGATACAATAGAAATAGCCCTGGGGTTAAAGTCTGAAGACTTGGGTTGGTATCCTAATTCCCTCCCATATTTTTTTTTCAGGGTTATGCAAATATTATCACGCTTTGGGGGCAGCTGGGTAGCTCAGTGGAGTGAGAGTCAGGCCTAGAGACAGGAGGTCCTAGGTTCAAACCCGGCCTCAGCCACTTACTTCCCAGCTGTGTGACCCTGGGCACGTCACTTGACCCCCATTGCCCACCCTTACCACTCTTCCACCTATAAGACAATACACCGAAGTACAAGGGTTTAAAAAAAAAAGTCACAGTGGGAAACTAAAAGAATTATAATGAAAAAAAAAATTAAAAAAAATATTATCACGCTTCCATATTGGTCATCGTTTACAACACAGAAATTCTATGAACACAATTACAAAGCACTTTTCATATAAATAAAGTCAGATCTAATACTCAAATAAAACCAAAACCCCCAAATAAAAGCACAAAGAAACTAACGTGGAAAATAGTCTGCTTTGATCTGCATCTGATTCCAACAGTTCTTTCTCTGGAGGTGGATAGCATCCTTTTTCCTAAGTTCTTCAGAATTGTCCTGAATCATTATATTACTCAGAGTAGCATAGTCTTTCACAGATGAGCATCCCACAAAATTGCTGTTACTATTTACAATGTTCTCCCACTTCTGCTTATTTCATTTTGCATCAGTTCATGTAGATCTTTCCTGCTTTTTCTGAAATCATCCTGCTTGTCATTTCTTATTACACAATAGTATTCCATCACCACCATGTACCACAGTTTAGTCTGCCGCTATAAATATTTTTGTACAAGTAGTCCTTTCCCCCTTTTTTGGATCTCTAGGCTACAGACCTATTAGTGGTATTACTGAATCAAAAATTGTTTTATAGCCCTTTTAATTGTAGTTCCAAATTGCCCTCCAGAATGGTTGGATCAGTTCACAACTCCACCAACAAAGGTTTGGTGTCCTAATTTTGCCACATGCCCTCCAACATTTATTACTTTCCTGTATTGCCATACTGGCCGATCTGAAAGGTGTGAAATGGTATCTCAGAGATATTTTAATTCATATTTCTCTAATCAAGAGAGATTTTGAACATTTTTCCATATGATTATTTATAGCTTCAATTTCTTTATCTGAAAATTGCTTGTTCATCTCCTATGACCATTTGTCAACTGGTCATTCTTATAAATTTGATTCATTTCTCTATAGATTTGAGAAATGAGACCTTTATTAAAGAGATTTGCTATAAAATCCCCCCCCCCAAGCCCTAGTTTGTTTTTCCCCTTCTATTCTTGGTTACATTGCTTTTGTTTGTACAAAATCTTTTAAATTTAATATAACCAAAATTGTACATTTTATATCATGTAATGTTCTGTTTCTTGTTTGGTAATAATTTTTTTCCCTTCTCCATAGATTTGCCAGGTAAACTATTCTATGTTTCCCTAATTTACTTATGGTATTACCCTTTATGTCGAAGGTCATTTATCCCCGTATATTATGTATCTAATCTATTCCATTGATTCACCATTCTATTTCTTAGTCAGAACCAGATTGTTTTGATGACTCCCGCTTTATGGTACAATTAGAGAACTGGTACTGCTAGACCACATTCTTTTGTATTTTTTCCCATTAATTCCCTTGATATTCTTGACCTTTTGTTTTCCCAGATGAATTTTGTCATTATTTTTTCTAGTTCTATAAAACAATTTTTGTTGTTTGACTGGTAAGGCACTAAATGAGTAAATTGATTTAGGGTAGAATTGTCATTTTTATTACATCAATCTACCCACGAGCAATTAATATTTTTCCAATTATTTAGATCCAACTTTATTTGTATGAAGAGAGCTTTGTAATTGTGTTCATATAATTCCTTTGTTTGTCTTGGCAAGTATATTCCCAAGTATCTTATATTGTCTAGAGTTACTTTAAGTGGAATTCCTCTATCTCTTGCTGCTGGACTTTGTTGGAAATATATAGAATTGCTGATGATTTATATGGGTTTATATTATATACTGCAACTTTGATAATGTTATTAATTATTCCAACTAGCTTTTTTAGTTGATTGTCTAGGAGTCTCTAAGTATACCATCATATCAGCTGCAAAGGGTGATAGTTTAGTTTCCTCATTGCCTACTTTAACTCTTCAATTTCTTTTTCTTCTCTTATTGCTAGAGCTAGTATTTCTTGTACAATATTAAATAATAGTGGAGATAATGGGCATCCTTACTTCACCGCTGATCTTTCTGGGAAGGCTCTAACTTATCCCACTGCAGATGATACTTGCTGATGGCTTTAGATACTATTTATCATTTTAAGGAAAGTCTTATTTATTCATATGTTTTCTAATGTTTTTAAGAGGAATGGCTATTGTATTTTGTCAAAGGTCTTTTCTGCATCTATTGAGATAACCAGCTGATTTCTGTTAGTTTGTAATAGATAGTTAATTTTTCTGATACTTTTCCTAATATCATACCAGCCCTACATTCCTGGTATAAATCCCACCTGGTTATAGTGTATAATCCTTATGATATATTACTATAGTCTTCTTGCTAACATTTTATTTAAAATGCTTGCATTGATATTCATTAAGGAAATTGGCCTATAATTTTCTTTCTGTTTTTGCTCTTCCTGGCTTAGGTATCAACAACATATTTCTGTCATAAAAGGAATTTGGTAGGACTCTTTCTTTGCCTGTTTTCCCAAGAAGTTTGTATAGCTTTGGGGTTAATTGTTCTTTAAATGTTTGAGAGAATTCACTTGTGAATCCATCTGGCCCTAGAGATTTTTTCTTAAGGAGTCGGATGGTTTGTTCAATTTCTTTTTCTGAGATGGGGATTAAATATTCTAGTTCCTCTTTTGTTAATCTGGGCCATTTATCAATTTGTATTTTTGTAAATATTCACCTGTTTCACTTAGATTGTCAGATTTATTGGTGTATAACTAGTCAAAATAGCTTCTAATGATTGCTCTATTTTCCTCTTCATTGGTGATGAATTCACTCTTTTCCTTTTTGATGCTGGTTATTTGATTTTCTTCTTTCCTTTTTAAAATCAATTTAACCTATCTATTTTATTTGTTTTGTCATAAAACCAACTCCTCCTCTTATTTATTAGTTCAATGGTTTTCTTGCTTTCAATTTTATTAATTTCTTCATTGATTTTTAGGATTTCCAATTTAATCTTTAATTGGGTATTTTAAAATTTGTTCTTTTTCTAGTTTTTTTCAATTCATTGATTTTGCCTTTTCTCTATTTTATTGATGTAAGTGTTTAGAGATATAAAACTTCCCCCTAAATACTGCTTATGCTGTAACCCATAAAATTTTAATATATTGTCTCAAATGAAATTGTTGGTTGTTTCTATAATTTCTTCTTTGACCCATTCTTTTCTTAGAATTAGATTATTTACTTTCCAATTAATTTTTCATTTGTCTGTCCATAGACCCTTATTGATTATAATTTTCATTGCATTAAACTCTGAAAAGTTTATATTGATTATCTCTTTTTTTTGCATTTTGTTATTGAGTTTTTGTGACATGGTCATTTTTTGTGTACATGCCATGTATTGCTGAATAGAAGGTATTTCCTTTTCGTTCCCATTCAATTTTCCCTAGATAACTATTAAATCCTACTTTTCTAAATTTGCATTTACTTCATTCACTTCTTTCTTATTTATTTTTTGTTTAGATTTATCTAGTTCTGTGAGGGAAAAATTGAGGACACCCCCCCATTAGTATAGTTTTATTGTTTATTATCTTGAAGCTCATTTAACTTCTTTAAAATTTTGGAGGCTATACTATTTGGTGCATATATGTTTGGTATTGCTTTTATTTCATTGTCTCTACTACCCTTTATCAAGATACAATTTCCTTCATCTCTTTTAATTAGATCTATTTTTGCTTTAGCTTTGTCTAAGCTCATGTTTGCTAGTCCTGCTCCTTCAACTGAAGCACAGTAAGTTCTGCTCCAGCCCTTTACATTTACTCTGCATATGTCTCCCAATCTCAGATGGGTTTCTTGGAAACAACATATTGTAGGATTCTGGTTTTTAATCCACTCTGTTATCTGCTCTTCCATTTTATGGGTGAGTCAATCCCATTCACATTCATAGTTATGATTAACAACTGTCTATTCCCCTCCATATTATTTTTCCCTTTTAGACCTCCTCTCTCTCCTTTCACTGTCCCTCCTCACAAATGTCTTCCTTTTAATCACCCCTCCCACTTCCCCCTTACCTTCTATTATGCCCCCTTGTCTTATTCCCCTCCTATTTCTCTATAGGATGATAGGATTCCAGGCCCAAGTGAGTATGGCTGTGATTACCACTCTGAGCCAGTTCCAGTGAGAGTAAGATTTAAGCAATGCCATCACCAGTCTCATCTTCCCCTCCATTGTAATAGTTTTTTCATGCCTTTTTAGGTGTGGTAATTTACCATATTCTCCCTCTCCCTTCCATTTTCTCCACGTACAATCCTCTTTTCTACCCCCTTGATTTTCTTTTGCATATCATGTCATCCTAACTGTTCTAATACTGATAAAAATTTTAAGAGTTACGAATACCAGCTTTCTATGTAGGAACATAAATAATTTGACCTTATTGAATTTGTTAAATTTTCTCTTTCTTGTTTATCTTTTTATGCTTCTCTTGCATCTTGCATCTGGACATCAGACTTTCTGTTTAGGTGTTTTTAGGGCTTTTCATGAGGAATACTTGGAAACCTTCTATTTTATTAAATGACTATTTTTTTCCCTGAAAGAATATACTCAGTTTTGCAAGACAGGTGATTCTTGGTTGTAAATCTAGTTCCTTTGTTTTCTGGAATATCATTATTCTAAGCCCTCTGATCTTTTAACATAGAAGCTGCTAAGTGCTGTATAATCCTGACTGTGGCTCCATGATATTTGAACTGTTTCTTTCTGGCTGTTTGCAGTTTTTTCTCCTTGGTCTGGGAACTCTTGAATTAATTATAAAATTCCTGGGAATTGTCATTTGGGGATTTATTTCAGGATGTGATTGGTGTATTCTTTCAACTTCTACCTTCTTGTTCAAGAATATCAGGTCATATATATTGATGATTTCTTGTAATATGATGTCTAGACTTTAAAATTTTTATCATGGCTTTCAGGTAGTCCAATAATTCTTAAATTTTCTTGGTCAGTTGTTTTTCCAATGAAATATTTCATATCTTCTTTTTTTTATTCTTTTTATTTTGTTTTATTTTTTCTTGATGCTTCAGAATGTCATTACCTTCGACTTGCCCAGTTCTAATTTTTAATGCATTATTTTCTTCTGTGAGCTTTTGAACCTCCATTTGGCCAATTCTGCTTTTTATGAAATTCTTTTCCCCATTGAATTTTATACCTATTTTTTTATTTAGCCATTTCTGCTTTTCAAGGGATCATTTTCTTCTTGCATTGCTTTCATATTCCCCCCCCCCCATTTTTATCTTGCCTCTCTTATTTGACTTTTGAATTCTTTTCTGAGCACTTCCAGAGCCTGAGACCTATTCTCTCTCTCTTTTTTGTTTGTTTTTCATGTAGCTGCTTTGATCTCACTGTCCCCTTCTGTGTCTGTGCCTTGCTCTTCTTTGTCTCCATTATAATTTTCTATGATTAGGGTTTTGTTTTAATATATTTTTGCTCATTTCCTCAGGCTTTTTCTCAACTATTACTTTTATCTTAAAGGTGCATTCTGTTCTCAGCACAGAGGAACACTCTTAAATTTCAGTTTTTCCTTGCTTGCTACCCTTCTCTCTAGTTTTGGGTATCTGCAACTTCTAGTTCTTCCATAGTGGTGTGATGGCCTGTGGTCTGGGAGCTCTGAAAGCCACTTTGCATTGCTAATTCAGTCTCCTCCAGGGACTGCTGATAGCTTGCAAGGCTTAGAGCACTGTGAGCTACCTTGCACAGGGGTCTTTCCTCAGGCTTGGGCAGGGGCCCTGGACCTCAGGCTCCGGCCTCACTGAAGGCTTGGGCAGGGGTTATGGGACTTTTCTGGGGCTTGCACCAGTCAGGCACACTGTGGACTGCCTTGCTCTAGAGCAGTGGTTCCCAAACTTTTTTGGCCTCCCGCCCCCTTTCCAGAAAAAAATATTCCTTAGCCCCCTGGAAATTAATTTTTTAAAAAATTCAATAGCAATTAATAGGAAAGATAAATGCCCCTGTGGCCATCACCGCCTCCCTGGATCGCTGCAGCACCACCAGGGGGCGGCGGCATCCACTTTGGGAATCACTGCTCTAGAGCTTAGGGCCTCATTGTAGGTTTGTAGCAGGGCTTGTATTAGAACTTCAAGGAGTGGGTAAGGGGTGCTTTGCCATTGGCTTGGGCAGGGCCTAGGGGTCTTAAAGTTGTCCTTGGCCCAGGTTCAGAACCTGGAGCAGTAGATGGGAGATGGAGGTCTTGCTGTCAGCTTGCACTGGTACTCCTTGGAGAAGCCTTGCTGTGGGTCACACTCTCCTCTTTCCCTAGTGAACCAGACCGTCGCTGCCTAACTTTCAAATTGTTTTCTACAGGAAAGTTGCTTCACCCTGTCTGCTTGTTGGTTCTGTCCCTCCAGTATTCGTTTTGAAATGTTATCTTAAGGTTGGCTGGAGAGAATCCTCAGAGCCGGTCCAGCTTTCTGTCACTCTACTCTGCTATCTTCACATTTGAGGGGGGATTTTTATATTTTAGTCTTTCTCCAACGACATGCAAAAATGTTTTTTCAAATGTTGAGTTCCAAATTCTCTCCCTCCCCGACCCCAATTTGAGAAAGCCATCAATTTGCTACTGTTCTGCCCCTTGGTGTGGGACCCAGAGTGGGCCACTTCTTGCTGAACCTCAGTTTTCTTATCTGTAAAATGATGGCGCTGGACTAGGAGATCTCTAAGACCCTTTTCTGTGTTCTGAATCCTAGCGTCTGAGATGTCTCTGGGTTTGAGGCAGGGATCAGGGTCTCACTCCAAATTCGGCAGTGTTTTCATTAGAGATGAATAAGGCTGAGACAGAAGCAGCTAGGAACATCCCACCCCCCCCCCACCCACTCCCCTAGCTTCCCCCTCATATGTGTTTTAATTAAAATTTGGTGTTTCCCTTAACATGCATATCCCAGCTAATGGGGTCTATATGTTTACTTTCTTTTTTTTTTTTTTTAACCCTTAACTTCTGTGTATTGTCTCCTAGGTGGAAGGGTGGTAAGGGTGGGCCATGGGGGTCAAGTGACTTGCCCAGGGTCACCCAGCTGGGAAGTGTCTGAGGCCGGATTTGAACCTAAGACCTCCCGTCTCTAGGCCTGACTCTCCATCCACTGAGCTACCCAGCTGCCCCCTCTATATATTTAAATTTAAATTTAAAATTTTTTTCCCATGGTTCCATGATTCTTGTTGTCTCCCTTCCCTCTTCTCTCCCCCCTCCTGGAGCTGACAAGCAATTTCACTGGGTTTTATATATATTATCACTCAGATCCGATTTCTATATTATTCATTGTTGTCACAGAGTCATCTTTTAAAACCAAAACCTCCAAACACAAACCTAATGGGGCATATTTTTATATACATTTCACACATATGGGCCCTTGGAGGGAAGCCCCGACTTCTGCCTCCAGATACCGGCCTCCAAAGGCTGGGGTGCACCGAGACATCATTCCTGTTGCCCTGATTGATCTCAGGTGGCTCCGTCTCTCTCTTCAGGCTGGTCCCTCTGATTTAAAGGGTCCTCACTCCCCGCCCCGACAAGACTCCGTCTCTCAGTTGCCTGGGTCCAAATCCTGCCTCCCTCATGTGCTTCCTGGGTGCCCTTTAGCACCTCGCCGAGTCTGTAAAGCGGTGCGGTTGGATCCGATGCCTCTGAGTCTGCGCTCGCAGGACTGGAGTCTGCAGATGGCTCTGGGGTGGGCAGTGGGGGGATACTGAGGCAGACCCCTGCCTCTCAGACGCCACGTGCGAGGGGCAGCCAACCCCAATGGCCACGGGAGCCCTGGCCTGGCTCCAAATCCCTTTCTGTGCCATGGGAGTCCCCCTAAAAGCGCCTTCCTGTGTTTCTGCGTGAGGTCTCGGGAAAGAAAGATCAGAAGGATGGGCTGGCATGTTTGCAGGAGGTTGTGGGGATGCCTCCGTGCGCCTGTGATTAATTATGTCAAAGGAGAGATACATTGAATAGCTTAATTATGGATGAATTCAAGGAGGGTAATATGCATCTTTAACTCATTGTCGCGGGAGTCCTCTTTGGGTAGGGCAGTGCCGAGCGCTGAAAGAGCCTGTCAGTCATCCGCCTGACAGTGCGGCCCTTCTCCGAGCGCTCACAGTGTGATATAGATTCTGTAATGAAGGGTCCCATCCTATATTCTAATTCCTCCCGTTCCCAACTCATTAGGCGAGGAGCACAGAAAATGGAGCTACTTGGACTCATTAATTTTCTTCTCTTTGATGAAGAATTACATATTCCAGGGATCATGATGGCCTGTGATAACTGCACTTATTGGGTGATGAAGGCTTTTGTCTTTGGGTCTAATAGCCATCTCTTAACCAAGGAGAGCCATTATTACTCAAGGACCTCTAAGCCGTGATTCATTCTTTAAATATAAAAGCTCTTTCCCTCCCCATTTAAAAAAATGACCTATTCACATCATTCTGAAGGGGCTTCGGGGAAGTTTCGCACTGCTAATCAGAGAATTTAAAATAAACTAAAATTTGCGATGTTCTCAGAACAGCCTCGTCCTGGTGTCTGTCTTCATCCCCCTGAAGGGCTAGCTGGCTTAAAGCACTCTCTGCGGGGAGGGGGGTGGCCTTCCCTTCCCCCCACCCCCCTTTTGAGGATTTTCTTATATTTTAATTCTATTCTATATAAGATTTTCTTATATAGCTTAAATATTTTCTTATATATCTTATGTATTTTTTCTTATATATCTTATGTATAATTTCTTATATATCTTAAATATTTTCTTATACATCTTATATATCTTTTCTTATATATCTTATATATAATATTTTCATATATATCTTATATATAATATTTTCTTATGTAGCTTATATATAATATTTTCTTATATAGCTTAAGTATTTTCTTATATATCTTATATATAATATTTTCTTATATATCTTAAATATAATATTTTCATATATATCTTATAATATTTTCTTGTACATCTTATATATATGTTCTTATATATCTTATATATAATATTTTCTTATATATCTTAAGTATTTTCATATATATCTTATATATAATATTTTCTTGTGCATCTTATATATAATATGTTCTTATATATCTTATATATAACATTTTCTTATGTCTTATATATAATATTTTCTTATATATCTTAAGTATTTTCTTATATATCTTATATATAATATGTTCTTATATATCTTAAATATAATATTTTCATATATATATCTTATATATAATATTTTCTTATGCATCTTATATATAATATGTTCTTATATATCTTATATATAATATTTTCTTATATATCTTAAGTAATCTTATATATAATATTTTCTTATGTATTATATATAACATTTTCTTATATGTCTTATATATAATATTTTCTTATATATCTTAAGTATTTTCTTATATATCCTATATATAATATTTTCTTATATATCTTAAATATAATATTTTCATATATATATCTTATATATAATATTTTCTTATGCATCTTATATATAATATGTTCTTATATATCTTATATATAATATTTTCTTATATATCTTAAGTAATCTTATATATAATATTTTCTTATGTATTATATATAACATTTTCTTATATGTCTTATATATAATATTTTCTTATATATCTTAAGTATTTTCTTATATATCCTATATATAATATTTTCTTATATGTCTTTTCTTATATATCTTATATATAACATTTTCTTATGTCTTATATAAGATATTTTCTTATATTAACTCTTTCTTCTCCCTCCGAGGACCACCCCAGAAAAGTGACTTCACCCAGAGAGCCTTTGCACGTTTTTCTCTCCATAAACAATTAGTGAATCCCTGGGGAATGTGAGCACATCACAGACAACAAAGAGGCCACATTAGAAAAGAAGCAATTCATAAACCGCAGTCCATAGTGGCCAGGCTCCCCTTAAGCCCGGCGAGACAAAAATAAAACAGACAGTTGGTGAAAGGGGGTGTTGCCTGGGCAAAAAATGATGAAGTCAGTGCAGTCTGCCCTGCGCATCCCTGGCTTCCTCTTTCTTCTCCCACCTTCAGGCACCCAGGTCGGCCCTTCTAAGCCCTCCTGGCAGTACAGGAAGAAAGCAGCCATCTCTCCTTCACCCTTGCCCTTACCCAGGCAGAAAAGAAGTCTAAAGTCTCTCGACTTCCCTGAAGGACTCCCTTATCCCAGTGAGGCTGGGACTTGGAGGGATGAGAGACCCCAGAGTAGCCAGCAGGAGCCGGCGGCACCCCAGAATAGCTTCTCCCAGCAGGTGTCTGCCTCTAAAAGTGCTCCCACTTCTTCTTGCATTTTCTCTGAGCCCCCCGAGGGCCCCCCTTCCCTTTCCTCTGCTCCCAAGATGCCTTCCCTGACCTAAATCTCATTTTCTGATGTCTTTGGCATTGTTTTAGTTACTCTTTAATAGAGCATTTCCTAGCCTGGCTCCCCTTTCCTGACATCTTAGCGTTCACCCACACACAGCCTATACTGTTTCTCCCTCATATAATGATGTTTCTGACAAAAAAAAAAATGTTGTCGGAACGTGTTGGCTTTGCTGATGGAGAGATGAGGGTCCAATGGTGCCCCTGCTCAGTCTCAAGTCAAACGGGGATCCTCAGCTCTCCGGGACCCGGGCGCCTTGCTTAATAAACTTTTATTGGCAGAATGAGAAGCCGCCTAATAATGTGGAACTAACTAGAACAAGGACTTCTGAAGAGGCAGCCACTACCTTGAAGACGATTCATTTTAAAATTCTCTAAGAGAAAACCTCAATTCAGTCTGTTTATTCTTGTCCCCCCTCCCCTCCACAATTCTTTTTTTTTTTAAACCCTTAACTTCTGTGTATTGACTTATAGGTGGAAGAGTGGTAAGGGTGGGCAATGGGGGTCAAGTGACCTGCCCAGGGTCACACAGCTGGGAAGTGTCTGAGGCCGGACTTGAACCTAGGACCTCCCGTCTCTAGGCCTGACTCTCCATCCACTGAACTACCCAGCTGCCCCCCACAATTCTAACAAATGTGCTTTTAATGGGTTGTTCCAATCGATGGCTGATTAGGAAGGACCTGGGTGAGGGCCTGGAGGGGGACAATCCGGGGTGAAGAAGAAGGGAAAGCTCATTAGACTTTGCAGCAGTCAAGAGCCCTGAATTTGCACCCCCAGCCTAGTTTAATAGTTGTGTGACCAAGGGCAAGTCATTTTCTCACTCTATAATACGGGGGTCCCCACTTCACCCAGGGAAACTCTTTGTAAACCTTAAAACGCCACCAAAAATGTGAGTTATGGCTATTATTGGAGGGAGACCTCCTGACAAACTCAGGAAGTGGCAGGCAGTGAGCCTGGACACCTCTAAAAAAAGCAAACAGAAATGATGCTTTGGTTTTCACTGCAATACCAAGCGAGCTGACCCGGGCAGAACGTTCCCCCTAATGCCTTCAGGTCTTGGGAATCCTGAGCCTGGATACCCCAACTAGGTAACTCCTCTCTCTAGTGCAAGAATCAAAAGTTGGCATTTAGAAAAAAAAAATCCTTCTCTCCACTGGAGGATAGAAGATATCCAGCCAGTCATAAAGAACCTCTGGGGTGGAAGGCTCTTAACTGGGCACCTCCTTCCCAGAAGGGCACAGGACTCCCAGGGGACGCTTAATCTTGGAAGGTGGGTTTCAAAGTTTTGTCAAAAACTGGGATTAAGGGGCAGCTGGGTAGCTCAGTGGATGGAGAGCCAGGCCTAGAGACGGGAGGTCCTAGGTTCAAATCTGGCCTCAGACACTTCCCAGCTGTGTGACCCTGGGCAAGTCACTTGACCCTCATTGCCTACCCTTACCACTCTTCCGCCAAGGAGCCAATACACAGAAGTTAAGGGTTTAAAATTTAAAAAAAAAATGCTTACTTGACTTATTAACATTTGGCAAGAGCTGCCCAATTCCCTATTGGTCCAATTATATTGAAATACAGTTGTGGGAGCAGTCAGTGGCTCAGTGGATTGAGAGCCATGTCTAGAAGCAGGAGGTCCTGGGTTCCAATCTGGCCTCAGCCACTTCCCAGCTGTGTGACCCTGGGCAAGTCACTTGACCCCCATTGCCCACCCTTACCACTCTTCCACCAAGAGCCAATACACAGAAGTTAAGAGTTCAAAAAAAAAAAAACAACAACAACTGGGATTAAGGGGGCAGCTGGGTAGCTCAGTAAATTGAGAGCCAGACCTAGAGATGGGAGATCCTGGGTTCAAATCTGACCTCAGACACTTCCCAGCCAGGTGACCCTGGGCAAGTCACTTGACCCCCATTGCCTACCCTTACCACTCTTCTGCCTTGGAGCCAATACACAGTAGTGACTCCAAGACGGAAGGTGAGGGTTTAAAAAAACAAAACAAAACTGGGATTAACCATAAATTGAAGCTGGTCACTTTGTTAGATGCATTTGGAAGGAGTCTCCTGCCCACCCCTCTTGGGCGGGGGTGGGGAGGGTGGGTTATGCGATGATGACTGAACAGTTGCAATGAAGAAAGCACCGTTTCTGCCCCATCTTCCAGCCTCATTTCCTCGGTTCCCTGGCTGGGTGTTTCCTCTAAAGCAGCACCATGTGTAGGACACGGGATCATAAAACATCTGAAGACTTTTCTTTTCTAAAAATAATGCCTTGCTTTCCCCCTTCCCTTCCTCCTCCCTTAAAAGAGTGACTTCAAGAAACATGTGACGGACAAATGTTTTTTTTGGGGGGGGGCGTTGTTGTTCCCTTTCCCGTTTGCAGAAACTACAGATGATGAAGCTTTTCAGCCTCAAAGCTTAGTACCATGTGATCCCCGGACAGCCGAAGCCCAGCAGCTCTGCTCCCAAGTAATTTCTTGCTGTGATTTAGTGGAAAAAGCTAGGCTTGGCGTCGGGGAAGACCCGGTTCTGCTTCAGGGAGTGGGTTTCTGACATACAGTGGCTGTGTGACTCTGGCCAAGTCATTCAACTTTGAAATGCTCAGTCCCAGACGCAGAGGAGGTCTTGCTGAGGTGGGGGGAGGTTTTTTTGGAGAGTTCCCCGTATCAGTGAAATCACAGGTCCCTCCCTTTGCCTCAATGTTCACCTCCTCACCATCAGATCATTTCCGGTGTCTATTTAGACTTAAAAAAAAATTGATTGAACAAACATCCATTAGACATTTGCCGTGTGCCCCTCACCTCCTCCAGGAAGACTTCTCAGACTAAGCCTATAGTTTTGCTACTGATTTAGTGCTACTTTGAGGTTCCAGCATTCGGAGCTTGTTGGGGAAACATTTTTTTCCTCCAGAACTCCAGAGTCTCAAAACAGTATTTATTTTCAATATTTTCCAAGGCACTGGCGTAGAGGCAGCGTGATGGAGAAGCTGGGGCCCTGGCCTTCGGGAAACTGAGGCGGGAATCCTCCCTTCGATACAGACTCGCTGACTCTCCTTGATAAAACAGAGAGAGAAAGACCTGGGCCAGTCCTCCCCAGGCGTGGTTGTGAGGCTCAGGGAAGAGCACTTTGCTGAGTGGCCAGGCTCCAGAGCCAGAGATCGGGCAAGAAAGGCAGAAAACAGTCCCTGCCCCCACGCGGAGGAGCTCACCACCGAGGTCCGCCCGAGCATTACTATGGAGGTGAAAAAACTTGAAGACGTTTTCAACCTTTACTGCCTGTTTCAGGAACGATTCTAAGACAGAAGAACAGTAAGGGATTCAGGGTGAGGGGACTGCCCAGGAAGTGTCTGAGGCTAGATTTGAACCCAGGACCTCCTGATTCCTATACACGGAGCCCCCTCCCTGCCCCTAAACACATTTTTGATACAAAATCATGTTAATGTCTCTGAATGTAGTCTTTGGAACAGCACCGAAAGGCTAAAGGAGCCCCTTCTGCCTCCTTTGCGGGTGTGCTTGTTTTGGCGGAGGTGATGTACGGAGGCTGGGAGTAGCCTGGGAAGTGTTCAAAGCTCCCCACGCGAAGGTGGTTCTCTGCTCCCATGTGGACAGCCCTAAATGCTATTTCAATTATAAATGGCTGAGCAAAGGACAGGAGACTTCCAGCCCGCTGCCCCGACGCGCTAGGAAAAGAGGCCTCAAGGCAACAGCTTAGTGTATCGATTGTAAATGACCTTCCTCGTTTGGAGTAATTGGAAGGACCGCGCGCGGCCTCGACGTGATGGCGCTTCCTTCCATTTCATTTGCCTTGGAAATGCCCCAAACCCGCGCACCCCCTCCCTCCCCGCTGGATCCACTTCCCGTCAAAGGTGACTGTAAAAGACCCAACGGCACAGCCGGACCCATCCGCGGGGAAAGACTCCCCCAAGGGTCTCCCTGCGCATTCCCTTTACTTGGGGGGCGCTTTACTTCCGTGTGCGCCAAGGCCAGGGCTGGCCCGAAGTTTGGCAAACTTAAAGGATTCATTCTGGCCACTTCAGGAAGTCAGGAGCTGTTGATCGGGACACTCTATGTATATTCCTTCTGTCATGTCCTAAATTATATATCGTGTGATCATTGTATAAATGCAAAAGCATATAGTGTATATTCATAGATATAATTCTAGAGTACATAATTACATTGTATACATAATTATTTATCATCAATGATATAAAATTATATTATATATAATGGTAGTATATACTACATATCCTATATAAAGTTATCTATAATCTTATAGATTATATCAAGTTATATTTATAGAACAATTTTATATCATACATAATAATGTTATATACAATATGCAGAGCTATATATTCTATATGATAATTTTACATATAACAGAATAATTTTGTGGATAATATATACACATATTATATATAATAATTTTATAGATTATATAGTTATGTTGATAGAACAATTTTATATATAACATATAGTTATATTTATATAATAATTTTATAGATAATACATACAGCTATATATTATATATAATTTTATATACAATATGCAGAGCTATATATTCTATATGATAATTTTACATATAACAGAATAATTTTGTGGATAATATATACACCTATTATCTATCATAATTTTATAAATTATATAGTTATATTTATAGAACAATTTTACATATAACATATAGTTATATTTATATAATTTATAGATTATATATAGCTCTATATTATATATAATAATTTTATATACAATAGTTATATATTATATGTAATAAATATATATGACACATAGCTACATAATACTTTTATTGATAATATATACAGCTATATATTTGTATATAATAATTTATATACAATGTAATACAGTTATATATTATATGTAATACTTTTATATAACAGTTATGTTTATAGAATAGTTTTATATACTATGTAGTTACATAGTATATGTGCAGTTATATATTATATATGATACTTTTATATATAATTCACAAAACTATATATGATATATAATAATTTTATATATTTAACATAATTATATATTATAGGTAATAATTTATAAATAACTTGGACAGGAAAGAAGGGTGATTCTGGCACTAAATATATCATAATTTCGAGCAGGAAAGAAAGGTTCTTTTTAAAGAGGCAGCTTTCTGTAACAATCTTCCCGAACGGGAATACATCAGTGATAATTTAGAATTGTGTAACCCCCTTTTGGGGGCATCTCTCTTTAGGTGTGTGTTCCGGAGGGGAAGGTCCTTTGACCTTTTCTTTTAAAGAGAAGAAGAGAGGACTAAGAAGAAAATAGGGCCAAGTCTATAGAGAATTTTGCCAAATTCACAAGGGTCTGAGGGGCCTCTGTCCAGGGTCCCTCTTGTGGGTCTCTTCCAGGAGGGAAGTGCAGAGGCTTTACCCCGGACTCTTTTCTTACTCCTCGGGCACTTTGACACGCTTCTATCCGGATTGGTAGGCTCTTCCCGATGGCTGGCGTCGCCCAAAGTGTGTTGAGTGAGTGGACCGTTACTGTGTCTCTGTGCGACGCTAGCCCGTGGCCATTTGTCCCTAAATCACAATCAAATTCTGGGATGCTGTGGAGGAAGGCCAGGCCAGGCATTGCTCTCGCTGCGCTGCGCCTTTAGAAGTTTCTCCCCCGCAGCAGCCGGCACTTTAGGAGGCAGAGATGGGGGCGCAGAGACGAAAAGGAGGTCTTTCTCCTCTAGAGGATGTCGCCTTCTCCTGGAGAAGAAGCACGTCAGATGACAAGAAGGAGACAAAGCAAACAAGTCATTTAGATGGAGGAGGCCCTCCTGACCGTCTGGATGGGATTCCGAGGGGAGGCGGGGAAGGGGGGAGCCTTCGGGCCTTTGTGCAAGAAGAGAAGCCAAGGGAGCCCAATCTGGCTGGAATGTGGAGGGGGTGAGGGGCAGGGACAGGGGAGGCTTTTCAGGGCCAAAGAAAGGAGGCTGTATTTGACTCCAGAGGCCACAGGGAGCCTCTTGGGCTTCTTGAGCCAGGGGAAAGCAGGGCCTTTCTTCCCCGGAGATCCTCCTTGTTTGTTTAAGGCTCCTTCTTGGGTTTCATTACGATTCTGGACACAAATCTCAACGTCGTCTTCTTTAGAACAGGGCATGATTTCATTCAGCCCCGCAGAGGTTTAAGAAGTGGGAAAGACGAGGAAGCCCTGAGTCGGGCTGCTTTCCAGGCCGCCTCTGCCCGAGAGTGGGCTTTCGAGGCTTTGACCCTCGCTGGCATCTTCCTTACTGCTGGGCTCTGAGAGATCCGAGGCAGAAGGGAGAGACCTCGATTTGGGTAAAATTGCCATCACTGAGGCGCGGTTCAGCAATGCAACCGATAGTGTCATGCTTCACTCTCAAGGCGGCAATTAGAGTAAATTGGTCATTTAAAGCCACATTGAAGCTGATTCCAACTTAATGGCGATATTCAGATCAGCCAGGTGGGACGGAGGAAAGGCTCATTCATATTCATCCGCCCATCCTTGGAGGCCTACTGTGTGCGGAGTTCTGGACTGGGCGGGAGGCCATTCCACGTCTATTCTTTCTTTGGTGTCTAACAAGACCCAACTAGACCTAGCGTGGAGCCCTCAGCACAGGCCTGGGGGAGTCAGTGAGGCGGGCTTAGGAAAAGTTTAGGAAAGACGGGCAGTAGGGAGGGTCCGGGGAGAAGAGCCAGATGTTCACGACGGGGGTTAATCCATCAGAGATGGGGGGAGGGGGGGCGAGGCATGCCCGGAAGTCTGAGGAAAGGGAAGCCCTTCCTGACTGGGAGGATGAGGGAGGGTTTGTAGGGGTCTGGCGGCACCCAAGTTCTGATTTAGGAGATGGACGGAGCTTCATGGGGGAAAGGGAAGGCGGGCAGGTGGGCAGCCAGTTACAGGGGAGCGCGGGCTGTTTGGGAGCCAAGAGTCTGGCCAAAGCCTGGGGGTGAGCTGGGGAGGGGAAGGTCAGTCTTCCATTGCGGAGGGTCTCAAAGGCCACGCAAGGGAATCCGGGGGGAATCCGAATGTGACTCATTGGTGCATGGAATTCCTGAGCAGGGAAGAGCCAAGAGCATCTAGACATCGGGTCAGGTAGCAAAAACCAAACCCCAAAATCAGTGTCACAGGCTTGGAGAGTGAGAAGTCATCCGGGGTGCCGGCTGAACCCAGGCAGGGCTGACTTCAGGGGGAAAGCTGCCCATCCTACAGATGGCTGGATTTGGGAGGAAAAGCTCTCCTCTTGGGGGTCAGCACCAACTAGCTCAACGCTGTGGTCCCCGCAATCTTAACACTTCTGGTAATAGGTTATTGCCTAGAGGGTCACCTTGGGATCCTGGAAGGTGCAGGAACTTCAGTGGGGGCCATCTTGGTCTGCTCTCAGATTGGGAAGTCACCATGAGACTGTCATGGCCGAGGGGCCTTCCCACCTTCCATTCCAGGAGAGTTTCAAACAGACAGACCTCTTTGGGGCGGCTTTGGGCTCAATTCTAACTCTCTAGTTCGCTCCAGAATGGTCGGGGGGCTGGAGGAAATGTGTGGCCTGGGAGCCCTGGTCCTGACAGGTAGTCACACCCTCTGCGGCACTCTGAAAGGATGCCAGACTTAGTTGCTCTTGGCTGGTAATGCCATCGCACTTAGTACTACATTCATCTAAAACACAGACCACAGTTGCTAGGCAAAGTTTTTATTTTCATTAAAAAAACAGCTCAATAAAGACAGCAACCTATGCAGCAATGCCCTCTCCCAGTGCCGGCAGTGGAGCTCTCCAGGTTTAAAAAAGCAGGCGTGGGAGACCCCCACACTGCAGGACTTAGAATGTATTTTGTCAAGTGGCAATTGCAGGTCTTTGCCTCAAGTCCTTCACAGGAGATAAACGGCACAATAGCCCACTCTCCCAGGCTCAGGACAAAGAGAAGACTTCAATGTGTTCCACAATTCTAAGGGAAGGCTCCCAAGCAGAATCCTAGGCAGGCTGGGTCCATTATCCACTCTCCGTGAGCTCACGGGGCAGGTCAGCCCTCCCGTCTCTCCCTATTCATTCATCTCTCAGACGGGGATGCTCGTCCCCAGAAGACATCGAGAAGGACGATCAGGATGACGGCAATCATTCACTCTGCTATCAAAATGGTCGGCATCATAGCAATGCGGAAAATAATTCAACTAGCAGCCAGACGACTCTAACTTTTTTTCTTTTGCAAAATGAAGGCTATAAACTTTTGGGAAGGAAAATGCCTACTTTTGCCTGGGAATAAACACTTCTCAGGTTCTATTTAAACACTAACTCTTGTCCCCCTTTCCATAAAGGAGAGTTCCAAGTTTCTTCTATTCACTTTGTAAGCTGGCTACCTTCTCCACTGAATTCTTATCATTTCTCTTTGGGTTCCAGAAGACAGCGCATTCTCGAAAAGTTAGAGTGCCGAGGTGAAAGGGGCAGCAGGTGAGCTCGCGGGGCATGTGGTGGGGCTCTGGACAAAGCCACCAGTGCACCAGCGACACCTGGCCGGCCGTCCTAGTCATAGTTTCATGGCGGGACGCCCCCAGCTACTGACTGGTATTTGCTGTGGTTCCACTTTACTCGAATGGCCTTGCCAAGGACACGAAGTTACAAACCAAGGAAAAGAAAATATTTCAATGCCAAAAAAATTCTAAGCAGAGCCTAGATGTAAACAAGTCGTCACCATGCATGCAAATGACCACTGACAAGCATATTCTCCTGGATTTAAACACTTAAGAGCCCTTCGGGCGGGGGCTTTAGAGGAACCTTTCCTAACGTGAACTTCTTGGCCATAAACTGTTTCAGCTCTTCAGCCGTTAGTTCATTTTTGGGTGTGAATAAATGCTCGGTTGTGTTACTGCCACCAGAGGCTGGGAGAGAGGGTGAGGGGCCACCAGACCCAAAGGTACTGGCAGGCAGTCCAGATAAGGTGGCACCAGAGCTTGAGCTGGAGGGGGCAAAGGCACTGCCTCCAGCAGCACTGCTACCACCCCCAAAGGCAGGGCTGGCTGTGGCACCTGCTGGGGCTAGTGGGGGGGAAGCAGGAAATCCTGAAAACCCAGCTGAGCCAAAGCTAAAAACTTCTGGGCTTTTAAATGAAAAGGATGCTGCAGAGACGGCTGCCGGTTCCCCAAATCCAAAGGAAGCGGGAGCAGAGGTGGTGATGGCGGAATTAGAAGATGCACCCGTCAGGGCTGGAGCAGTCGGCATCCCCTGAGCCCCAAAGACCGATGTGCTGCTGCCAGACGGGGCGGCACTAAATCCCGAAGTTGGCTTAAAACTAAAATTCTGAGCACTGCTACTGCTGCTAGTGTTCACTGGGAAACCTGTAGTGACAGGAGAAAGAAAAGACACTTGCTAAGTGCAGAGAAGCGCCCCCCCCCCCCCCCCCGCCTCTTCAGCTCTTCCCCTTTGAGCCCTGCTTCCATTCGGGGCTCTTTGGGGGCCAGTCGTTTCCAGGGAGGGAAGAGGCTCCGAGAGGAGGCCAACCCTGCCGGCTGGGTCACTGTGGGGGAGCCACTTCAACGACTCCAGCCTGGGCTTTCTCAGAGAGAACACTGGGCCGAGGGGCCGAGGGGCCGAGGGGCCGAGGGGCCGAGGGGCCTCGCGCTGCCTCCTCCCAGCGCAGCCATGGCGAGAGTGCTCTGGGAATCTGAAAGCCCCACAGCAGTGGGAGTAATTAGGAGGAAGGGAAGGAGCAGACAAAGGGCCGGGAGGGGGAGAGAGAACAAAGTCCCTCTAAACTGTTCATTATGTCCAGCGCCACTGCTGGGCATCTTCTCTAGGGAATCAGTCTGAGTACACCTCGCCTCCCTGGGCCCCCAGCTCCGGGCCAGGCTGGGGGGGTCTTATCCTGACACACCCAAGGGCCCCAAAGACGAGGCTGGGGGGCAGGGGCGGGCGGCTGGCCTACACAGGGCCTCTCCACCTCAACTGGTCTCATACCACTTAAAAAAAGTATTTAATCAGCCCAAGAACAAAACAAACAAGAAACCCTCCCCAGTCCTGTAAACAATTACGCAGCTAGCTGGGGACTGAGCAGGGCCTCTGCAGCAGCCCCTTCCCATTCTTTGGCTCTGGCACCTGCCGGCCATCAGCGACCACCTTCCTAACAAGTGGCTCCCCGAGGCTCTCGAGCCCATCACCTGCTGGCGGCCCGGCCCTTCTGTTCTCACTCTAACGGACTCGTGTGGTCCTCCTGCGGGGGGGGGGGGAGGGGGGAGCTGGAGCGGGGAAGCGCCCCCCTCACAGACTGCACGTGCGAGGTGGCCGATGCGGCCATTTTGGGAGGACCAGCGTCTGTGCCTCCCCGCACACGGCATTTTGACTTCCCCGAGGCTGCGGCTGCACCGACCTCGGCCTTCTCGCCACTCCTCGCCACTCCCTGGCTGTCTGTGAGGCCGGAGCCCTGGCAGAGCCTAGAAAAGCTCTTTCAGGAGGAGGGGGGGTCTGGGCTGTCGAACCCTTCCTGGCTGCCTAGGAGGCTGCTGCGGTTTAGCCAGGACAAAGGGGCGGCGTCCCCAAGCCTGTCCTGGAGAGGGGCCTTGTCTAGGAAGCCCACCCTGCTCGCCACTCCGCCACGTTCTCTTCTCCACTCTGACAAGTATTACAGACCTGTAAAAGGCAGTTGGGAGAGGTCGAGCCAGGCCAAAGCGTGCTGTACTTACCCGCTGAACCAAATGTTGAGGTTTGCTGGTTATGAAATCCAAATGTGGGAACCACTTGATTCCCTTCATTCTTCAGTTTAGAAAGCTTAAAGAACAAATACAAATGTAATTCTTGATGACTGATTTCCAAGGCCTTTTTCTATATAACCACCTACCCAAGAATACTTCACTTTAACTAAAAACAAGTAGAAAAGGGCACATTTTGAAGTTTACTTTAGAATGGGCTACAAATGTAGATACGTACCAGGCAACTCTGGCACTACATTATAAAGCACTGAGTCCTGATTACAATCCATTTAATTAAAAAAACAAGACAAACTAATTAGATTCACGAGAGGCAGTCTTGCATAATGGACAAAGAGCCGACCTTTGTCTCAAGAAGGCCTGGGCTCAAAGCATGCTTTGGACAGTAAGTGGCTATGGGACTGCTGGACAAGCCAGTCGGCCTGAGACCTGCTGTTTCTGGTTTGTTGTGATGGGTTTTTTCCTCCTCTTTTTTTCCTTCTTTTATTATAAAGTTTTACTCTAGACCTGTCGATCTGGCTTTGCTCCTTGGTACAATGGATTTTTCCATATTTCTCAGTATGCTTCTTACTATTTTTTATGGCATCATTACATTAATATACCATAATTTATTCGACTACATAATTTCTTTTCTATTAAGATGGTTTAAAAAAAATAATTTGAATGACAGGCTGCTATGTCCTATACAGTCTATCCTAAGTGTTATTAGAGACAAATGGGTCAATTTGGAACACTCTTCTACTAATCAGAATCATTTTTTCTTGATTTTGATAAATGACCAAGAATACATGCATTCTCAAGTGCGTTCAGTTATAAAAGACGACTGCCATTACAATGAATAGGTACTTATAGCTAACCATTTTAAAAACCAATCTCTATAACTTTTGAAGTACTAAATTTGAAATACTTAGAATTAATCTAAGTTGTTCCCATTCTCAAAAAGTTTAACTATCATTAAAACGGAAAACTTAAGTTTCCTAAGTATTCTTAAGAAGAAACAAATGAAGAAAAAGAGAAAGAAGGAAAGAGAGAAAGGAAGAGAGGAAGGAAGGAAGGAAGGAAGAAAGGAAAAAGGAAAGGAAAGGAAAGGAAAGGAAAGGAAAGGAAAGGAAAGGAAAGGAAAGGAAAGAAAGCAGGCCATTTGTTAAGCATGCATAGTATGCCTAATAGCATGCCAAACAGTGAAGACAGAAATATAGAAGAGAAGGCAAATGTGATCATTGTTGAAGGTGGGAGGTCCCAACTCCTAACTTTCACCTCTGAGAACCTTTCTCAAAACAAAAATAAAACCCCTTTCTGGACCACATTCATGTGATAATTTGGAGCAAGCCAAATATTTCCAATAGGCACAGAGAAAACCTCTTGCTTCTTTCAAAGGGCAGGATAACACCACCCCACCCTTCAGTCCTCACCAGGGCTCCTTTGGTTGCTGTATTTATGTTCCTCAGCTCAAGTAGTCTGTTCTTCCACAGGTTTACCAATTGCTGGATAGAATTTAGCTGAAATGACCATAATGGATAAACAAACCTGTCACTACTGAATAGTTTAAGGATATTTTAAATGCTAAACATCTGTTATTTAAAATACTATTCATGTCAATCCCATTAGGTATAACTTTCTCCAGTTACAAAGCCAAACAAAATTGGATCTGCTGCTGCTATTTTGAAAGGGGCTATAAAAAGCATTTGTGGCCCATCCACAAATGGGCATTGACCCTGCACAGATGTACCTATCCTCCTCCCCTGCTCCCCCTTGCTCCCCCTCCAAAGTTGATAGGCAAAAGAAGATAGAGAAGGACATTTTTAAAGTTCCTGAACCTCTCAAGGCCCAGCCTTATTTCTCTGAGGTCTTGAACAGGAAGTGTTTATCTGACTTAACATATACAACGAACTTCAAGACTGAGCGATTTCTAAGTAATCAAATGATGTCCCAAACTAATAGCCATAGTTGCAATCTTCTTAAATAAAAAGTTAATAAATAAACCAGCCTATCCCCAAGGGGAAAAAATTAACTGAAATTCAACAACCCTGCAAACAAGCAGAAACGAAGAGGAAAGAGAAGCCAGGTCTTGCTGTCTAAAAAGTAAAGTGAATAGGAAGTAAACTTACATAGCTTTGCAAATTTTTGCTGGTTATATGGTTAGAATATTCAAGTCTCAACTCTTCTGGTGAAATATCTGTAAAGCCTGCAAAGAGAAGTGAGAGGGAATCTTAGAAGGGAGAGAATCTGAGCAGAACAGCAGGAACCACGGACACCAAGTCGCCCCCCAAGTTACTGCTCCCCCGTTATTCAACAACTTGAACAAAGGGGTAGAAAAGTGGACAACTTTTTGTTTGTAAGTGGCAGATGGGGGACTGGCTGGAGGTCAAGCAGAACCAGTCTCCAGCCTCAAGGAGCTTCCATTAGAAAAAGAGGCTGGACAACAGCACCCTGGAGAGCACCGTGCCACCTGGGCAGGAGACCCAAGGGCCGGCTTGCCTGGCGAGTGTGGGGAAACGCAGGTTTGGATGCTGGCTCTGACCCGTGGCTTTGTCACCAGCCCTCTTGTGTGTGGGGGTGTTGCAGTTTTGAATCAGTACAATGAAAAGGACTACGGATCCTATTTAGGGCTACAAGGGCCCTTCCACATCGCACTTTCTTTGCATTGGAGTGCCGTGGCAGCAGGACTTTTCTGCCTGCCTTTCTATACTAAAGGTATTGGGATATGCTTAGCATCAATTCTAAGACAGAAGAGCAGCAAAGGCGAGGCAATGGGAGTTAAGCGCCTAGCCCACGGTCAGGCAGAGGCCAGATTGGAACCCAGGCCCTCCTGACTCCAGGCCTGGCGCTCTGTCCACTGAGCAGCCCGGAGGGAAGGAGCCAGTCACGCCTCGCCTCAACTCAGGAGCTCTGGTGGAGGCATTAAGGAGAACCCTAAATCTCTTCGCAGGATCCAAGCAGGGGTGGGAGGAGGGGGAAGCCTTGGATCTCGGACGTGCTCCAGCTCTGAGTGACCACAAGCTTCAGGTCCAGCTACACTTATGAATGGACTGAACGGCATTACACTGAAGGTCACCAACAAGCAGCTCGGGGGACGGAGAGCCAGGCTAGAGGCAGGAGGTCTCGGACACTTCTTGGTCGTGTGACCCTGGGCAGGTCACTTATTCCCCATGCCGTAAGGGTGGAAGAGGGCCGGGTGGCACAGACTCTTCCTCTCTTGCACCCCTGGCTGGTTTCCCACCCCATTCTTGTCTCTGGGGCCCCTTCCCTCCCCTCCCAACCCTGTGCCCCAAAGGCAGCTCCTAACCCCACAAAACCCAGCAGGAGATTCCAATGGCAAATCAAAAGGTGAAATCCTGGATCTCCAAGCTGGCTTTAAGGAGCCGAGCCCAGTTCTTGGTTCCTTTTATCCAAATGTCCCTTTGACCCAGGTCTTGTCCCTTGAGCCTGGCCTCCTCCTGCCTGCCCCAATAGTATTTATTGCTGACGGTAAAGGGAGCAAAACCATTTCACCATGACGGGCTCACAGACAGAGGGCTGGAAAGGACCTTCTCGGCCATCGTGCCCGACCTCTTCATTTTTACACGAGGACAACAGAGCCCTGAGGCCGTGTTCCTCACCCCAGATCACCCAGGCAGGATTTGAACCCAGGTCCTCTGACCCCAAGTCACCCTCTCTTCTCTGCCCCTTGTGGCCAACCTGGCACTTTAGGGGTGCCAACTCTGAGTCTGTGCCAGGTCCTCTCCCTTCGCCTCACCCCTCGGGGTCTCTGGCCCTGCCTTCAGCCCACACCCAGACGAGAGACCCTTCACCCTTCTCTAGCTGCTCTTCTCTCAGCCATTTTTCTTCTGATAGTGCAGAGATGACCCCCGTGACCCCCTCCCGGGCCGTCATGGCCCCAGCTCTGGGCTATTAGAGGACACAGATGGGCCACTTCTTGTGTCTGCTGTTGGGGAATAAACCCGCCTAAGTGCCAGCCATTGCACCAGGCAGTGCGGCTACAGGGGCTGCCCTCAAAGGCCCAGACTAACGGGGGCGACTCATGTACCAGCATTAGTGACGAACAACATGGACGCGGGACACACTGGAAGAGCCCAGAAAGGAGGCACTGACACCTGAGGGCTGGTCTTGCTCCAGGAGCAGCGAGAGCAGAGGAAGGAGGCCGGCTGGGGAGGGCAGTCCCACAGGCATCAGACCCCCAGTGGAGGAAGAGCCTCAGGAGAGGAGGGGCTGCAAGGCCGCGCCAGAGAGCCACCCGGGCCAGCCCGGACTAGGAGATGCTACAAAGCAGCACTGGCAGGGCATATGGGGCGCTTAATAAAGGTTTCTTCTTTCCTCCATGCCGTTTCCCAGGAAAGGGCTTATTAGGCTCCACAGAGAATGTGTGAAACAGCCTTTGGGAGACAGCATGGCGGAGTAGAAGCTCCGTGAGGGGGGGAATCCGAGCCGGGGAGGGCACGAGGGTGCTCATAGTGGATGGCATGGAATTCCAAAGAGGGAAGGTACGTTCTGTCCCTCCTGGGGTTGTAAGGATCAAAGGAGATACTATTTGGGAAGTGCAGGCACAGTGCAGGTGCTTAATACTTGTTCCTTCCTCCCTTATTGACCAACTGACCATAGGATGAGGCTTCTTAACCTGTAGTCTGTGAATTTAAAAAAAAATTAACATTGTGATAGGGACTGCATTTCAATTAAGTAGTTTCTTCTAGAATTCCACATTTCATGCATTCAAAAATGGGATTCTGAAGTGGGGTCTACAGGTTTCCCCCAGACTGCTCGGGGGCCAGGGCACAAACGAGGTAAAGATGTAGAAAACTAATGGGAAGCAAGGAGTAAGGGGCTTCCTATTCCTGGTCCTGTGAGTCTGCCGGAGGGACAAGGCCAGCTTTAATCATCTAATTGGCACAAGGTTTCTGAGAACTTGTATAGAAAGCAGAGGCTATCAGGAGGCCAAATGGGCAGGACGGACCTGATAAAAGGGATGGCAAAGCTGAACAGAGATGAGGGGAGACGAGAGGTTTTGCCCAAGGTTATTACTGTGGATAACAAGGATAAAAGCAGAAGGTTAGGAGATAGGCTGGGGGAGAGATTAGTATTGGGGAGACTAGCCATTAACCAATCCCAAAGAGAGATAATTGGATCAACATGCTAGGAAGCCGAACCTTTGAAGGAGAGGCTGAGGCTCCCGTGGGCTACCCCTGACCTTGGGTGCCACAGAGGTTGTGAAATGGGGGGCAGAACAAGGGCCCTTCCAACTCTTGGCTGGCAGCAGGGGATGAGCAGAATGGAGGTGCTGACAGATCTGCCCCTGAGAAAGGGGCCTCACTGCTGGGACACGCACAGAACCTGGCAAACTCTCATTCCCTCAGAGCCCCGGGCGTTTTGCTCTCAATTCTACTTTGCTACCCCACCTCCGTACTTGTCCTATTACTGCTCTTACCTGCCCGAGCCTGTGTATTGCCTTGGCATGAACGTCAGGACGCCTGCTTCTGATAACCCCACTGGGGCTGAGGGGCCAAACAGGTAGTCTACCCTGTGGAGTGGGCAGCTGCCAGAGGCTACCCTTTGTCTGACTGAGGTCAGAGGGCTGCTGTGCAACAAGGGAAGCCCAGCCCCCCAAGGACCACAAGTCTTCTTCCTAGGTGGAAGTATGGAGGATAACTAGGTCTTCAGGGGTTGGGATGGGTCCCAATCTTCCCTAATCTCTCACATCTGGAAGTTTCTGATCATCTACATTCTGACATCCCATAGAAGGGATAACAACAGCAGAGGCAGCATGGGACAAAAGCCCCCCTCACCTAGTAGCTACCACCATGATTTCTCAAAGAATCCCCTTTCCTCAAGTGTGTTCCCAGGAAGAACCCAGCTAAGCTTCTGTTCCTCAAAAGAGCACCAAAGGCAAATCAAGGCAGCATGGGAGAGTGAAGCATGCCAAAGGGAGCTGCAGTCCATACCCTTTCTCACTCTCACTCTGCAAAAGGACATGTGGGGGGCAGAGATTTCATCTACATACATACACACAATAAATAGTTAGCAGAGGGAACTCCCAGATGAGGAAACTCCCTCTACCACTGTAGGTAAGCACCTTCTCTGCAGCTAATAGGAAAATAGATAGAAGTTATGAACAATAAATATATAAACATATAATTCCTATATTACCTGATATATTTGGCTTTTCTTTCATTGGCGAGTAAACAGAGAACATCCATTGCCCTGAAGATTCCCAGACCTCCATGTCTTTTACTATTCCTTCACTGATGGGGGAAAAAAAAACAATAAAACACACTTCAGAACGCTACATTAAAAAAACGCCAAACTACTTTGAGAATAAGAAGTCTATTTTAACGACTTAAATAACACTGAAAAATATCAATCAATTTAAAATACACACTTTCTCTTTCTATGTGTGTGTATACATATATGTACACACACATAAAGAGAAAATCTAAAAAGATGCAAAGAAATCAATGTCATGGCAGAACTGGAAAGGTTTGCAGATTTTGCCCAACTATTAGGATCTATGTAAACATTCAGCCTTCAGAGTAAAACATGCAATGTGCTATAGCGTAAAAGAACTATCTAGGGCCCTTGGAGAGGAATTTTCTGACATTAAGAACATGAGAATTTACAAAAATAATAACACGCCTCCTTCACTCTGTCCTCTACAGTCACAGCTGCCTCCCTTGCCTGTCCCCAGTTCTGGCAGTGCTCAGGCCTCATAGCTATTGTTATCAACAATGGAGAGCACATCCTCCTTCAGATTTCAAACAACAGGAAATTCTTATTTGGCAGGCAGGGAATGGAGTGTTTGGGCTAATCAGAATACCCTTAGTTACCATATACTGATGACATATATTTCCAAAGAATGAGAATGTAACAAAATAAACAATTTCGAATTTCTCTTTCCCTGCTGATTTAGCTGCTGTGCCTCAGTTACTGTCAAGAACATTATTATACTGGGGAAATGTTAATGCAGTAGTTCATAGAAATGGAAAAAAACAACAAGTAAAGCTGGGTAACAAGTTATTATACTGAATTTGGGATTTTATTGTCCTTACCAAACTATGAAAAGCGTTTATTTTTCAATTATATACTGGGCTCATAATGCCTACTATCAAGCTGCTGTTCCCTAGCCTTTCTGGGATAGTTTTAGAAAGGAAAAGGGCCTGTAAGAAAACAGCTGGCTTATTTATGCCCCTCATTAGGGTGGGATGCTAGTCTGAAGGAAGTCAACCATCAGCTCCTAAATCCAAGCAACTTCAAAGTCATTTTCGTCACTGATTATATAAAATTCTACTTCTCAAAAATGTCTTCAATCTATTATACAAGAATGAAGCAAGTTGTGCCTTCTATTACTTTGAACAGAATAGAAAAACAAGCAAGAGAACAGAAAAACAAGCTAGATGGCTCAATGGATAGAGCCAGGCCTGGAAATGGGAGGTCCTGGGTTCTAATTTGACCTCAAATACTTCCTAGCTGGGTGATCCTGGACAAGTCACTTAACCTCCATTTCTTTGCTCTTACCGCTCTTCTGCCTTGGAATCTAATTCTTAGACAGAGGTTTGGGTTTAAAAAAACAAACAAGTAACAAAAGAAATGATCACAGATTCAAATGTTTTTAAATAGTACTTTTCAGATTCTTAACACATTAAAGCATTTAAACAAGTAGTTATGATTTTTAACATCTATAAAAATGAATACAATTAGTTTTAAGCATGCAGCAGCTAGGTCACACAGTGGAGAGTGGCCTGAGTCAGGAGGACCTGAATTTAAATCCAGCCATAGATACCTAGTAGCTGTAACTCTGGACAAGTCACTTAACCCTGTTTGCCTGTTCCGTCTGTCAAATGAGCTGGAAAAGGAAATGGTAAGCCACTCCATTATCTTTGCCAAGAAAAACCCAAAATGGGGTTTCAAAGAGTTAGACAAGACTGAGCAACAACATCCAAAGTTTTGAGAATCCATGATGCTTTAAAAAAAAGCACTGTGGGGCTACGGAAGGTCCCGAGTCAAAATACTCAGAGGAAGCCCAAAGACCTTGATTTTGCTGTAGCCTTAGGTAAACTGCACCCCATCACCAGGGTGTCTTATCTCTAAAAAGGTGTACAGAATTGGCTGTAACAGAGTTCAAGTGAGATAATCCAGGTGAAAGCTGCACACAAAGGTAAAGCACAACAGAAACTAGCTAATGTACAAATGGCAAGAAAGGATTTTCACTACTAGGAATAATTCTCTCCAAAACCACTTACATCAGTTTATCGTCATCATCTTTCTGCCCATCCACTTGGTTAGGGCTCAGTGCAGAGAATCTAGTCTGAGAAAACCCCAAATTTCTGCTTCCACTACTCGATGCCCCTGAATCAAAGGACCCAAAAAATGTTTTCCCTGGATCTCTGCTGCCCCCCCAAGTTGCAGACTTGGAGAAATTAGATGGTTGGATGACATTAGTATATCTCTGAGAACTGTTGCTCCATCCCCCTCTGCTACAACCTAAAATAAAAAAATAAAACCTGAATATTATTTTATTGATCATTCCTTTTTATTAAAAAATCTTCACATGCCTTACATAAATGGAACTATGCATTATATTCCACCTAATTGCATCTTTAAGAGCACTAGGGAATATGAGGGAATTAAACAAACATTGCATTTCTAGTTTTTTAAAATAACATTGGCAAATTTGATCATTTGCAATATCAAAGATGGTACAATTGATTTAAATTAGCAATGAAGCAAATAATAGCAAAACTCCCATTTTTATTAAACAGAATTGAAAGTACTATCATTTCACAGCAAAAT
Organism: Gracilinanus agilis; assembly: GCF_016433145.1. Classification (NCBI taxonomy): domain Eukaryota; kingdom Metazoa; phylum Chordata; class Mammalia; order Didelphimorphia; family Didelphidae; genus Gracilinanus; species Gracilinanus agilis. Next base: position 14,526,725 of record NC_058134.1, on the reverse strand, counting down.
AATACACTAAGACTGGGCTGACATAAGCATAAGAATTTAAAAACTGTTCCCCAGTGCAGCATGCATAGTCCAGAGCTAAAGCTAAAAAGCACAGGGAGGTAACCTCTGGTTTCTTAAATTAGTGTCCTAGGCAGGGGATGCCTCTGCCACTAATTGTGATGTGCTTGAGTCTTCCAATTTTTAATATAAGAACAATGACGGTTACCCCTGCTGGTTTGCAGAGATTATGGGCGTAAATTACATGTTAGTGTGATACTTCAAATCTTCCCAATATCAGCAATTTTTAGTTAATGTTGAGGTAGAGTTACTATAAACCAATGGTTTACTCTCAGAGACAAGATAGATGATCACAATGAGTGGATTGCAATTTTTCCTTGGTACTGTCCACAGAGAGTTCTTTTTCTTCTCATTAGTTCCCTCATATCATTTATATAAAAATTCCCCAGTTGAGGGTGAAGAATCTGAAGTGAGAGTAATTTTTCTTTCTCTCTGACTGAATTCCTTGAGATTAGTTTGAGAAATGAAGTGGTGGTGGAAAACCTCAACCAGTGAATTTCATATCTTCATTCTAAATAACTTATTAAAGAGAAAAGGAAAAGGGGTTGCTTGGAAAGCATCTCCCAATATAGGGTTAAAAGGAAATTTTTCTTTTTCTCTTTCAAATCCTCTGGGATGACAAAAAGCCTCTAAAAGGGTTTCTCTCATGATGTGGATAATGATATCTGGAGAAAGAGGATGCTTTCTCCATGCTTTATACACTATTCTTAGCTTCAATCACTATTAAACCTAACATCTTCATTTTTTTAGTGCTCTCACCCTGATTGGGGACAGGGAGCAAACATCTTGGCATCTTTTGCCCAAAGAGGTTTCTCATGGCCTCATTCAACAAATATTTATGAAAACACTTCTGTTCAAGGGTCTGTGCTAGAGGGGCACTGGGATGTATGAATTCCCCTTGTTACAATCCACCCCCCAACCCAGGCTACGATATTAATTCAATCAACTTTCCCAAAGCTGTGCCTCTCGTGGTCTAGAGAAGGCATCGCTGGGCTGGCTTCAGGGAGGGAATCCCCCCCAAACTGACTGGGAGTGGGGGAGACCCCTTAGTTTGAGAGGGATCAGGGTTACCTCTGGTGAGAGGCGAGGTGTGGGCATAAACCAGAGAAGCCCAGAAGTTAGGGGGTTTAGTGGTACTTGAACCCCCTTTCTGCCTCCAGGGGCACAAGCCGACCTTCCCTAGCCCGTTTTGCCCCAACAAGGCTTTCTGCCCTTTCTCCGCTGGGCTCTCTGCTTTTAGCCAGTCCTCCTATGTCTCCTTTGAGTTCCCAGTCCTACCGTGCACTGGGCTGGCCTTGGGATCGTGAGCTAGTCGATTCTGGGTTCAGTTTTCCCATCCGTAAAACGGGCCGAATCACGGCACCCGCTTCCCAAGGCAGGTTTAGCCCTGGAAGGGCACTAGCTCCCATTCGGCGGATGGGCAGACTGAGGTCCCACGTGCGGGGCTGCATCTCTCACTACGCTACGCTAAAGGGACGGCTGGGGGCCTGCTGTGTGCCGGGATAGGGTCACCCTTGTGCCCTTCACCTCCTGTTCCTTGGGCCTGGCCTAGACCTGGGTATACAGCAGAGGCTTAATGAGTGAAGGCCCGCAGGCCGGACTCGGGTCACCGTACCGGAGGGGGCCGCCGCGTATTGCGGCTGCGCAGGAGACCGCCCCCCGCCGCCGCCGCCGCCGCCGCCGCCGCCGCCGCCCCCGCGTGGGTGCTCATTCCAGCAGCGCTCCCCGAAGCGGCAGCGGCCCTGCAGGAAGAAGTGGCAGATGGTCATGGCGGCGGCGAGGCCCGAGCGAGACCTGACGTGCGCCCGCAACGGCCTCTCACGGTTCCAGCTGCTTGACCCCCGCCTCCACCGAGGCGAGAAGCGCCGCCCCCGACTGCGTCATCTTCCGGTGCCCGCGCTCACTTTGGGGGCGGGGCCTAGTTCCGCACGCCCAATCAGGCTGCGAGCCCTAGTGGGGCGAGGCTAGGACGTCGCCGAGCCTCTAAGCAGGGCTCTCGACTTGGACCGTTAACGGCGCAAAAGGCTCCGAGGCCCTTTGGCTCAGTGTACGCATGCGCAGCTAACGGCCTCGCGCGGGCGGGAGGCGCATGCTCAGTTAGTTAACAACCCTTCTACTGCTACAAAGACTGTGGCTGTTCTTCCCCTCCCCCCGCCACTGCCCTTAGTAGCTAGCGACCCTCGGACGCTATGAAGCCAAGCAGAAGGGGAAACTGGGGCCCGGGGAGGGCAAGTTCCCTGTCCCTCTCCCTCTCCTTGGGCTTCACATAATCTAGTTCGTACAAAAAGCCCCGAATTTCCGTAACAATGAGGAACGTTGGTCAGGGCTAGAGGGTGACCTCTGACCTTTGGGGGAAGGGCTCATTTCCTTAAATAATTTGCAAGATGGCGCCAGGCCCGCGGGGAGCTACGGGGCGGCTACTCCTAGGTAGTGACCAGTGACCCTGAGCTCGTGGGTCTCCCTGAAATACAGGGGCAGCAGTAGAGGGGTCATGGTTGTTTCCCAAGGAGATGTCAGGATCCACCATTTCCACGTGGAGAATGGACGGTTAGGGACCCAGGCATTCCGGGTCCCAGTGAGCCTCGCGAGGTACCCCTTAGACAGAGGCTACCAGCCTTGAACCCCACTGGGTGGCCACCTGCTCCCCACTTCTCTGGGGCCGGCCCTGCTAGAGGATGGAGATGACACGGCATTGTGAGATGGCAAACGCTGTTCCAAATGCCTGGGAAATTCTGTTGAAAGCCGGCCAGGAGGGCTGGGGAGGCGGAGTGCTCAATGGCCCCTCTGCCCAGGCTAAAAGCAGGAGGCCTCCATTCCAAAGAGAAAACTGAACATGTCGTTCTCACCCATTGACTCGATTTGATTTTTTTTTTTAAACCCGACCTTCTGTCTTAGAATCTGTACTTGTTTGGGTTCCAAGGCAGTAAGGGCTGGACAGTAGGGATGAAGTGACCCGGCCCACAGCTAGTGAGTACTGAAGGCTGGATCGGAACCCAGGATCTCCTGTCTCCACTGAGGCCCTTACCTGGCCCCCTCAATAGGATATTAGGGAAATAGTTTAATACCCCAAATATTGAATAACCATGAAAAACATTGTTCACTGATCATAACTATATTTTATGGCTTAAATGTTTTTCACTAAGTTGTTTCAAGTTGGGTTGGTGGCAGTTAGATCCTCCACATGTTACTTTGGTGTCTGGGTGATTATGACATCTCAGAGATAGAGTCCTGAATGATGGGTCACCAAAACATTTAATATGAAGTAGCAAAAGTCTCCTTAAAAAAAATAAGAGCTTACAAGAGTAGGGCTTGATTTCTCTCTGGGGTACCCAACTTCAGAAGCCTGTGTGGATTAGAGCCACCATTTTTAGTCAGTAACAACTTCCTGGAAGAATTCAGTGTGGACTAAAGGAAGGGAATGGACCAGTTCAGAACTACTTCCATACTTGCGATTGGGACACACACAAAAAAAGAGGAATAAAATTTTCCTTTATGCTTCCCCTAGACATTCATTGCAAACAAAACCCTAACAACAAACTGGATTAAAAAAACCAACAATATGTTTAAAAAAAAAAAAAAGGTTTCTACCAGATCACTTTTCATTGAATGGTTAGGACCCAGAAAATAGCCTAGTGAAGAAGAAATAGATTTTGAGAATGTAAAATGAAAAATTTTACAGTATGGATATGCTCAATGATTATGCTGTTGTTCTTTTTTCAATTTTTTTTAATTTCTGAAATTAGCAATTTAGAATAGTATCAACATCATTGAATACAATGAAAATTAAAATAGAAATATATTTTACAAACTTTAGAAACAGATGCTAATTCAACACAATCTTTACAACCTAGAAAAGGCAAAATTGAGCCCAGTCTACCTTACTGAACAAGGATAGTAATTATATCAGATATGAATACTAATGATTGATGGCCTATATGCCTCCCTAAAGGTAGAATATCAGTAACTAATTGTTCCTGGAAGAGCTTCATGGAAAGGTTTCTTAAAGATTTTATTGGCTATGTAGTGGCAGATATGGAAAAGATATCAAGTCTTGAAAGCTGAAATATGGAAAAGCCATTAAGTCTTGAAGGCTGACATTTTACAAACAGTTTCAGAGATATTGGGTAGAGCACATCTTAGGTGAACTCTGTCCTCTATGAAGAGATCAATAATAGTTTAATGAAGTGCAAAGCTTAACAAGTGATGCACATAGTACAATTATTAATGTTATCCTTGGCAATGCCTCATCCTGGTGTATCGAAAGTGGAAACGGGCAAGGCAGAGATGTCTTTTAACCGAGGAGTGCTGCAGGAGATATTTTAGAGATAAAGCAAAGAACCTAAGCTTCAAAATTCAAGTTTCCATCCCAGCATGGTCATAGAAAAGGAATTAAACTGATTGCATATGCACTCAGGGTAGAGGGGAACAAACATCACTTGGATTTCTTTTTGAGACGTGTGTGTGTGTGTGCTTGCCCCTGACCCATCCTTAGGTTGGGACTAAATGTACTTGCCAGTTTTTAAGATGGAATACACTTAGCACCAACACAGAGACAAATAGCATTTCCTTACTATTTCAGCTCATGTCCCAGTATAAGTAAAAACCACATTGTTCCATCAAAGCATCTTGGCTTTGACTCAGACACGGTAAATCCTATACCGGGTGGCACAGGGCCTTCAATGATGTACTCAAACAGAAAAAGGAACGGAGTGACCTGCATTTACTAGGGATGCAACCTCACAATCCTATGCTCCCATCTGAGCCGGAAAAGCTGTAAGACAAACACACTTACTTGGTCAGCAACTTATATTTTCATTGAGTAATTACAAATTTGCAGGTTTATTCTTACTAGATGGTGGCCAGCTGAACTGAAGGAAGAAAACCCACATAAAACAAGCATTTTATAGGGATTTTACTTCAATTACAAAGTTTAGTTTAAAAAAAAGGTAACCAAAATGTCAGAAGGAAGCCCAGGGGACCATTGTTTTCAGATGCGGAAAATATCTCGTGGGAATGCTTCATGTTTCAAGGGTTTCTTCGTTTGCTCCACAGGTATCCACAACACAAATTAAACAGCTCGTTACTGGAAAGGCCCGGACTTTGGAGTTGGCGACCCACTTGTCTGTTTCAGTATTATATTCGAGGATGTGTCCCAAACGACCCACACCCTGGAAACCGGCCAAGACATACACGACGGCACCTACTGCCGCACATTTCACGGTGACGCCCTTCCACGGCATGGGTGACACCATCTTCCACTCATTCAGCTTAATGTCATAATATTCCACGTTGTCCAGACCACCTTGGAAAGATAGAGACAAGACATTAGAATGAATAATTCCAATTTTGTAAATATTTCTTCCAAGGCCTTTAAACACCAATTGCATTTGTTTCAATTTATGAAACTTTTCTTGGGTTAGAATCATCCAAACATTTACTGATGCTTTCTAAAATGAAGAGGCAGATGGCCTCTTGTGCAGAATCACACAGATGTTTGAAGAAAAATAATCAGTAGAATTTTATTTTCATCCAAATCTTGATGACAAGTATTCAGGGCTTCTTATATATTATATCTTCCTCCTGCCTGTCTTTCAGACATTCTACCGATTGATTCGCCCATCAGAAGCCGGGAGAAGGGAGGGGGAAGCTGCTTCTTGGGTCAAGTTTGGTAAATAGGTTAAAGCTGCAAGCTAGAATGAAATTTCCTGATTATTGAAAGATTCACTTATCCATGTTCCTCCTGTCTACCATTTTTTAAAGGTAAAATAACAAGTTTACTTTCTATCAACCTGTTTATATTTATGTTTAAATGTGGTTTAAAAATGAATGTTGTTTCATTCACTTTGCCATTCAGAGTTTCTCCATAGGACTTAAACCAACTAAACTTTAAAAAAAAAAGTTTTTTTTAAGAACCCTCACCTTCCGTCTTGGAGTCAATACTGTGTATTGGTTCCAAGGCAGAAGAGTGGTGAGGGGTGGGCAATGGGGGTCAAGTGACTTGCCCAGGGTCACACAGCTGGGAAGTGTCTGAGGCCAGATTTGAACCAACTAAACTTTTAAACAGAAAAGCAAACTCAGAAGCAATGAGAAAAAGAAGAAAAAATTAATGTTTAAACATTCAGTTAAAAAATGGTGGCCTGGGGCAGCGAGGAGGCTCAGTGCACGGATGGAGAGCCAGGCCTAGAGATGGAGGGACCTCAGAGGCTGCCTGACTGTGTGACTCTGGGCAAGTCACTGAGCCCCATGCCCTAGCCTTCGCTCTTCTGCCTCCCAACAGAGCCTTGGTAGCCATTCTAAAACAGGTCAGTCTTTGTTTAATGGTGGCCTATTTGGGAGGAGGAGGAGGAGGAGGAGCCATGCTGATCTCCAGGACCTCCATCGCATTCGTTATACTAGAGATAGCGGGCTCTTGGTGCAGGGGCAGCTCCACGAAGGGACAGAGGAGTGCCCCAATGGGGCAGCTCGGCCTCCTGGATGGACTCCCTAAAGGCTTGGAGGGGCTGCCCATGCCGGGGTCACGTGATCGCCCCGGGGAGGCACTGGAGGCCGAGGCTGCTGCAGGAGGCCCTTCCCTGCCCAGATCGCCTCCATTCCTCCAAGTTGGGGCCTTCTAGGCTGCTCGGCATTGGTCACTCGGCAGCCTATTGGGCCTCCTCTCTTGAAGCTTCCCGTTTTCAGCTCAACCCTCTTTAATACTGGGGGGAGGGGGATAGGGAGAGGGGAGGGAGCAGAACGGCTCTTCCTGGACCGCAGAGTCGGGGACGGGGGAGCTACCTAAGCTGTTCTGGCCGCCCACAGCAAATATCTTGTCTCTGACAAACACCAGCCCGTGGTTCTTCCTGGCCTCGATCATCGGACACAGCTCAGTCCACCTGAGAAAAGCAAAGACAGACGGTGAGTGTCTGGATCAGAGGAAGCCCAAAGGGCCCTCACTCTCCTCCTCGGGAAAAGAGGCGCCCATGGCCCAAGTTTAGCTGCAAGAGCTCATCGAAGTGCGCGTGCACACGCACACACGTGCACGCGCACACACCACGGGGCGGAATCACCTGTGCCCCGAGGCTTTGTTCAGAGGAGCTCCTTCTGTCCTACGAGCTTCGGGGCGGCCAAGGCGG
>NC_058134.1:14473349-14519200 GCF_016433145.1 Gracilinanus agilis | reverse complement strand
GGGGGGGGGCTCGGATTTTGGGGTCTCTCACCTGGGAGGCTCTGAGGGGCTGCTTAAGAAGGTCCGACACAGAGCAAACAGAAATGCTGATTAAGAGAGCAAAGAGGCCGCCACACTGATGGCTCCTTCGTGCTCCAGAGAAGTCTGGCGGCCGGGTCTTTCCCCGTTTCTCCAAGCCCTTCCCCACCGTCGCCCCATTCGATTCTGGGGAGGCAAGTGGGGCGAGCCACCCCAGCCATGGCTCCCGAGTCATCAGAGGTGGGGCTGCCTGGAGGCGGCGTTGTGGGGACCACAAGGGCCCGGCCCGCCTTCTAAAACTCGGGGCTTCTAGAATGTGGGGTTCCGTGGGGCGGGGCAGAGGCCGGCCTGCAGGACCGCGATGAGAAAAGGAGATCTGGGTAAGGGCCGGTCCGGAGAGGCGGGAGAGGGTCTTCCCGGCTTCCTTCCCACAAGTGCCTCTGCCCCCAGAGAAGCCGGCTCCTCGTGAGCTGGGGGGGGGAGGGGTCTCGTGGCTTGGACCTCTACGGAGGGTCCTCCCGGCCACAGCTCGTGACCCCGCGCCGGCCACCATTCTCAGCTGTTCACGCACCAGAATGAGGCAGCAAGCGAGAGTCTATGAGCCGGGAGGCCGCGAGGCACGCCATGGATGCGCCCCGCTGTGCGGGAGGCTGTGTGGGACTGCAGGTCTGTCTGTCTGTCTGCAGGAATTCCCCGACGCTTCCGTCTCCACACCATCTGCCCCGTTTGGACCCGGCCCTTTTCTGGCCTGGATGATTTGGCTCAGAAGCTGACAGTGTGTGAACTGCTCCATCTATTTCACCAGGAGAAGCCAATTCGCTTCATTCCCCAGTTTAGGATTAAAATCTTTAAAATGCTCATTTCAAAAGTGTTCAGGAATATGTCAAAACAGGTAGCGAAATCTTCATCGAAAGGGAGCTTGCATGTTTGCGTGGCATTTTAGCACCGGAATTCGGTCCACAGATGATGTTTTTCCTTTGGAGAACTAGATCAGATAATGTGTTCCTAGGAGTTTTGTAGTTGTGAAAAGCTAAATGCTCTTTTAAAAAAATATTGAATTCTCTTTCAACACACTCTCTTAAAACTGCACAGCAGCATTTGAGTGCCGTATGTTTAAACTGTTCTCTCTATTGAATAAATGCAGTCGGGTTCCAGAATTCTTAGTGTGCCACAATCTGAGTGATTGAAAAACCAATAATGGTCTTGGAAGAGAGCTCAGGAAGTGGTCCTCCTCCTCTTGGACGGGGAGGGACCTCTAGGGCAGGATGCCATAAATATTGTTGGATGAGCTCATTGAACTGGGGACTTTTGCTTAACTAGTTTTCCTTGTTATAAGAAAGGGTTCATTCATTGCTAGGCATGAGAAGGGGGGGACGGATCTAAAAATGACTGATGTCTAAGCAAAAGGCAGCAGGAAAACGTATTTAAAAATAAAAGCAAAAACCATTCGGGCTACAGATCTTCATCGCTCTTCTCTTCAGAAGTGAACTACTGTGGCCTGGTTTAAACTAAATGTGCGGAAAGAAAGATGGCTAGATGGTGAAGGCACCTATGATAGCCTAGAATCGATTCTGATCTCCAGGCGCGTCCCAATCATTCAACTGAAACTGCTCTCTCCCAAATCACCCAGCGATGATCACTTAATCACCAAATCTAAAGGCTTCTTCTCAATCCTTTCCTTCTTGACATCATCATTGCAGCATCTGAAATGTCTGCTCCCCCTCTACTCCTGGAGTCTCTCTTCTCTGGGTTTCCAGGACACTCTCCTCTCCTTAGTCCTTCCATCTCTCCAACACCAATTCTCAATGGTTCAGTTTTCATCCTTCTATAGACGACTCTCAGATCATCCACACAATTCAGCTCTGGCCTCTCGAGGCCTTCTCAACTCCATTTTTTCTCCCCTTGGTGGTCCTCCATGCCCAGAATGCTCTCCATATTGACTTCTCACTACATCTGGCACCAGCATCTCTCTGGAGTTCCAATCTTGCGTTACCCGATGCCTTCTGGACACCTCAAACTGAATATCTCCTAAAGACTTCAAATCATGTTCAAAAGAGAACTCATTTCCCCCCTTAAGCCTTGTCTCTTCCCAACCTCCCTCCTATTGTTTAGGCAAAAGCATCCTTTCAGTAATCCAGATTCACATCTTCAGGATTATTCTTGATTGTTCTCCTTTTCTTTCTCACACATCCAGTCTCTTCCCAATGCTAATCATTTCTACCTTTACAACATATTTCATCGTTGTCCCCTTCTGTCTACCACAACAGCTGCCACCCTGATTCAGTTCCTTGTTACCTCACATTTGGCCTAAAAGAACACATCCGGCCGTGCCATGCCCCTAGTTGATAATTTCCAGCAGCTCTGTTACCTCGGGGATCACAATCTGTCCCTTTCTAAATTTCCAGTCTTCTGACAATTCCTTCCTTCCATGAACTCTAAGATCCAGCTACACTGGTCTTCTTGCTGTTTTTAGTTCTGCCTTTTTATTGACAATCCCCTGTGCTTGGAATGTTCTCCTTCCCAGCCTCTGATTCTTGACTTTTTTTTGCTCTTTTTTAAAATTAACCAGTGACTTATTTATTTTCCTGGTTTCTTATAAAACCAACTTTTAGGTTTATTTATTAGTTAAATGGTTTTCTTACTTTCAGTTTCCTCAATCTCACCTTTGATTTTTAAGATCTCCAATTTGGTGTTTAATTAGGGATGTAAAATTTGTTCTTTTTTTAAAACTGTATTAGTCACATGCCCCTTTCATTCATCTATCCTGATTTACTAAGTATTTCGAGATATAAATTTCTCCCCAAGTATTGCTCTGGCTGTATCTCGTAGATTTTGGCCTGCTGTCTCATTGTTGTCGTTCTCTTCAATGGTTGTTTCTCTGTTTTGTTCTTTGACTCACTTATTCTTTGGAATTAAATTATTTGGTCTCCAATTAGTTTTTAACCTTTCCTTGTCTTTCCATGGCCCTTCACTGAATATCATATTTACTGCATTATGATCTAAAAAAGATGCATTTACTATATCTGCTTTTTTGCATTCGTTTGTGAGGTTTTTAGGCCCTGAGAAAGCCCTTCCTAATTACTTACTGTCTCCTCCATTCTCACATACGCTCCTCAGAGAGCAGGGATTTTCCTTGTTTGCCCAGTGGTTAGCAGAGGGCCTGCTACCATGCAATCACCTGATTAAGTGCTGATTGATTGACTCTTCCCTATTAATGTTAGGATTAATACAAACTTCTTGGTTTTGCATTAGAAGCCATTCATAAACTATTTTCAGCTTCCCTTTTCTTTGTTCCCTCTAGAGACAAACCAAAGAGGCCTTTCTGTAGTTCTTTATGCATGACATTCCACCTTCTCTTGGCACCTTGGCCCACGTTATCCTGCATGCCCCTCAAACAAGTAACTTGCAGAAAATAATCTTTGCATCAAGTTTCTTTAATAAAGATATTAAAAATATCAAAGATACATAAAGGAAGTGACTCAAATTTATAAGAACAAGAAGTATTTCCCAATAGATAAAATGGTCAAAAGCAATGAACAGGAAGGAAGAAATTGAAGCGATCAAGAGCCATATGAAAAATGCTCTAAATGCCTAATAATTAGAAAAAGGAAAATTAAAACAATCCTGAGGCACCATCACACACCCATAAGATTGTCCAAGATGTTGAAAAAAAGAAAAAAGACCTTGGGAGGGGAGCAGGTAAGGATTGTGAGAAAAGAGCCACAATAATGCAGTAATAGTAGAATTATTAACTGGTCTTGTCATTCTAGAAAGTGATTTGGCTCTGTGCTCATAAAGTCATTAAACTGTGCGAACTTCAATCCAGTGATGCTGCTCCTAAGGCTATAATCTCCAAAGAGATAAAGAAGAAAAGGGCCCATATACTGAGAAGTATTTATAGCAGTTTTTTTTTTTTGGTAGTAGCAAAGAATTGGAGACTAAAAGAGTGGCCATTAATTAAGGAATCACTGAACAATGTATACTTGATAAATATAATAGAAGCTGCACTATAAGAAATGACAAAAGGACGGTGTCAGAGAAACCAGGGAAGATTTATATGAACTGATGCAGAGCGAAGTGAGCAGAACCAGACACCATTTACCCTAACAACAGCACTGTAATGACAAACTACTCCGAAAATTTAAAAACTCTGACCAGTGCCATGACCAAGCACAATTTCAAAGGGCCAGTGATGAAGCTTGTGTCTCTCCTCCGTCCCCCCCAATGCTGACAGAGAGGGGGTGGACTGAAGGTGCAGAAACAAACATTTCTGAACATGGCCAGTGTGGGAGTTTGTCTCACTCAAGTGTGTGTGTCCATTTGCCAGAGAGCTTTGCTTTGCTTTCTTTTTTTTAATGGGGAAACAAGATAGACTAGAGAGAAAAGAAATGCTTGTTAATTTTAAAAAAAGGTTTTGATCAGTACATACGTCTCTGTGGCAGGATCATAAACTTCGCAGGAATTCAGGACTCTTCCAGAAACGTTGTTCCCTAAACTTCCACCACAAACATAGATGAGGCCATTGGCTTCCACCATCCCATGGCTGCAGCGCTGAGTCAGCATGCTTGGCTTTGTGTGCCAGCTTTCTGTCCTGGTATCATAGCATTCAAACAAGTATAAAGCAGAATTTCCTTTAGGAGAAAAAGGCCCCATCAGTGATTATTTCACTTAGTTTACATATCATGCGTGAATTCAGAGCTTAGCAAGCCAAATCATTAGTGGCAGGAGGGAAAACTTTAAGGTTTGGGAATAGACTATTCCTAAGCCACAAAAATTGCATGTATTTCAGTATAATGAAAATAAAATTGTTCCTACATCACACATTGTTTTTAGAGTGGCTAGCCATGGTTACACAGACAGACTTTGGAAAATACGGACAGACGAATCCACTGGGAAGACGGTTTCGTGGGTGGCTGAGCGTCAGAAGAATTCCTCTGTTTAATTTTAAAAGAAAGGTTAAATATGCCTCCAAGCTAGTGGTCCATAAAGGAAACCATCTACACTAGCAATGTTTGTACAAATGGAGGAAAAATAGTCCAACTGAGCCCAGATGGCAAACCCACATGTAAAAAAATTAGAAAAAAGGAAAAAAAAATCCATTCAGTGTGAATCTAAATCCTATCATTTAAAATTCTTTGTCACATAACAGTCACTCCTTAAGTGTGCCAGGCCACGTTTTCCCACGGTCCCACCTTTAGTGACTCACTGCATTTGCCTGACAACCACAGTCATTACTGATCCATCTCGCTTGTGTAGGCTCTGTATTAGAAGTTAGTTTACCTCCCCCTACTCTGCATTTTGTAAGAGTAAAAATGAATATCCAAATACTTCAAGTATTATAGTTTTGCAAGAATTTGTTAATAGTAACTTGAAGAAAAGGAAAACGATAGCCTTAGCAAAGAGAGAGTTGTCCTGACCGCAAAAAGCGGGGAGAGAGAGCCAGAGGAGAGCACGGGAAGAAGCCTGCAGAATTTGAACTGCAAACCTCTAGGGGCGACACCTCTACTTTCTCTTTGCAACTTCACCGTCTGTAGGAGCTCTGTGCATTTTTGACGGTGTTATTACTGTGAAGCAATGCTTTTGTTTCTGCCATCTTAGAATTTGGAACTCTAAGATGGCGGCTTCACGAAGCCCAGGAGAATGTCTTGTCTCTTGTCGTTTTGTTCCAGCTTTGTCTCCCCCTATCTGAGCACTGTGTAGCAGACATTTAAACAAATCTCTCTTGAATTCGGTTGAGTCCTAATTACTTCCCAGGAATACTGCAGACACTGAGGCCAGAAAAGGAGCCCAAGCTCCAAACACTCAATGAGCAAAACAGCCGCAAAAAAGATTCGACAGAAGAAGCGTCAACAGATGGGTTTCCAAGAAGCGGCCTGAGGACTTCGCTCCGGGCATCGCTAATGGTTTCCCCCCTCTATTGATTGTCAAGGCTCTCTATTCTCCTCTGCACTGGTAATTTGGTAGCCTCATCTCCTGACTCTTGGGGAAAATCTAAAGGGTGTGGAAGATCTTCCAAACAGCTGGTGTTGAAATAAGAAACTGAAGCCAACTGCTGATGTGGCCGGTGGGTGCAGAAGGACCTCACAAAGAAGTGAGAGGTGTGCGACACTAGAGGGCAGCTCTGTGCCGTCACCCCGGACGGACCTCGCTCTGAAGGCCTAGGGTGGAAGCACCTACGATCACTCCAACCCCAGAAGGCCATTTTTAAAGACCAGACAATGGACACGCCACAAGCTGAATGGAAGAAGAGCCTCACACTGAAAGGGTTGGCTTCTGCCAAGCCATCCTCATGGACGTGACTAGATAGGACAAGTTAGATAGTTATAATAAGGGGAAGAAAAAGCGCCCTTAGTAAACGGACCGTGCGCGCACATCACTGAATACTACAGCTAAAGACCTCCCAGAGCTAATGCAGTCTCGTATCTCTAGATGTGTCCAGCGGATGCCTTCCGAGAGTAACCATGGACAGTTCACTGGCCTTTTCTAAGAGTGGACTGTTAAAATCTGGTTTATTAGCTCAACTGGCTCGAAACGGTGACAAAGACAAGGGAGTTGCTTCTGTTTAGAAACATAAAGAATGTCCACGAAAGCATTCCGAACACCAGAAAACAACCCCCCAAGCCCTAGTCCTTACCCACTTCAGAGCCTCCAGATGTATAAATTTTGCCTTCCGCAGCACAGGCTGCCAGGCTATCTCGAGGTGCTGGAGGCCCCAGTTTGGAATACCAGCTGTCCTTGACCACATTATAGCAGTCCATCCTCTTTATAGGGAAGAGCTGCGAACCTCCCAGAATGTAAACGACGTTGTCCCAGAAGACACAGGCTGCGTCTCTGCGCTTCTCAAAGGGGCAACGGATGTCTGTCCAGCTATAATCCTGCAAAAGAAAACAATGCGATGCAAAAGAAAAGAAAAGAATCAGTCCGATGAGGGTCAGTGAACAGTGTCCAAGTGTGTAAATGAACCTACACGATGCCATATGGAAAAACCAAATAACAGCGTCTTGCCCAAATCCAATTTAAACTGCAATGATTTCTTGAATGGCTGTTAATTCGAGGGGTAGGTGGGGCCCTACTTCCAATCCTGAAGTAGATTTGGTGAAGAGTCAGGAAGACCCGAGTTCAGATCTAGCCTCCGACATTTAAAAGCTGTGTGACCTCAGGCAAGACACTTCTGTTTCAACTTCAGCTGGAAAGAAGGAGTCGATCATAGCCCCTACGCCCTAGGGTGGTGGTAGCAAGTGAAATCATATTTATAAAGCCCTGAGCACGGTGCCTGGCACATAGCAGGTGCTACGTAAATACTGGCTATCGTGACGATGATGATGGTGATGATGATGATGCTGGTGTCCATTTGAAGGAATATGAGCACAAAAGGCTCCTTAAATTTGATCTATTCAAGTTGGGCTACAATAACCAGGAGAAAAACACAGCAAAACCAATTTCATGAGGAGGGCATGCTGTTGACAAGGCACTCTTCCATTCAACTGATTTAAGGCATTGATTTCTTGCTAGAGCACCCTGGGAGAGCTAACATTGTTTTTTAGACTCAACTAATGAAACTCTCAAGACGAGGCCTTCTGTTCCAGGGCTCTCCCACCCCACCGATGGGGGTCAGGAAACTTTGGCTTTTTCAGGTTATTCAGAAGACCTACTTTCCAATTAAATGTAATTGCAGGGATTTAGGAGCTGGCAAAAGTTTTTCTTTGCCAATAAAGCCTTTGGTTGCATTTAGCCTGATCAAATGAGATAACGGTCATGGAGGTCCTTGGAGAAATGTCAAGGGTTATCCAAATACAAGATATTATTATTATTATTGTTATTATTCGGGACCAAAGAGATAAATCATTCACAATAGAGTTTGCATTTGAGGTAAAGTAATTCCCTGTGATCAAAGCAGAGAAGGAACAGTTATTTGCGGAATGTAAACCAATATGCTGTGCTAACAAACTGAAGCCCAGGAAAATTATAAAAATATAATCAGGAGAAAGGCAAACACGTCTCTACCTCCAGCCTGGTTTCCCGCAGCTCTCCTCTGTTTAGAGACCCCCAAGTGCATAATCCTCAGGACATGGGTCACAGCTAAAGACCATATGCTGGGAGCTCACTAATTTGACATAAGCCAAGTGAAATGAAATGTTGCTGCTGAATGGATTATTTCTCCAATAAAGAAAGACGGGAAACGATTCTTTGCAGAAAAAGGCACCAGAATGCAAAATCATTCAAAATGGAAATTTAGGAACTCCCCAGGGTAAAAGAAAAAGCAGTGAGGAGGCAGAAAGGAGGGGGGAGGGGGAAGGAAGAAGAAAGAAAAGAAGGGCAATTCCTTCATCGCCACCCTGCCTACTCCCATTGTCCAACTGTCCACATCTCTCTGAATTTGTGTTAAGGGAGGCGATGAAATAACATGGAGGACTATCATCAAGCGAGCCACGACCTTGAACGTACTGTGGGAAACAGAAAAGGGAAAACTACTTGAGGCCTGGGGTGAGTCAGGAAAGACATCCTGGAGGAGGTGGACCTTGGCTTGGCCTTGGAAAAAAAGGGTACGACTTAGAGTATTCAAGAGTAGTTCGTATCCAAGATATACAGAGAACTACCGGGTACAACCAAAAGCCACTCTTCAGTGGACCACAGGATAAGAGCTGCAGACCTCTGAACACCACATAAAGGTTGCCCCAAATCGCCATGAATGAAGAAAACCAAACAACCCTCGCTTCTCGGTCCCACCCAGAAAACGGGCAAAGACAGCAAACGCAGCACTTCAAACACCACGAATGGGCGGCTTCTTTTTTGATGTTGTTGGTGCCGGCGATGGGAGGGCTGTGGAAAGACTGGAGAGTGAATGCATGACTGGTGGAACTAAAAAGCAGTTTGAAATGATGCAAAAAAAAAAAAAAATGTCTAAAACGTCTACACCACCTGACCCAGAGATTCTACTGAAAGGAACACGCCTCGGGGAGCTCCATGGTCTGAGGTCTCCTGGGCATCGAGGGTACTACGGCAGCACTGTTTGTAGGAGCAAAGGAGTGAAAGAGGATGCCTGCCGAGTGGGGGGCTGGCCCAAGAGATGGTGGCACCTCATTCTACCCTGGAGCTTCCACTTAGAGGAATATACCAGAAACAAGCCATCATGCATAGCGTCCCTTTGGAACTAAGGAAAGTATTCCCTTTGAGGGCAGGAATGGGCTTTCTGTGGCTGAGCCGTTTTCTGGACCGATTCCAAATGCAGAGCCTGCGGGTGGGAGCCGACTCCATCTGGTCCTCTCCACAAGCCCACGGAGGAAAGGGTTAACGAGCAACCACGGAGGAAGGATATGCCCATCTTGGGATTCTCGTCTTCCACCTAAGCTGGAGTTTTGGGTCAATGACAAAGAGGCCCCTAGACTTGGGGATGCTGGAGGTGGCTTGATAAAATTACGCTTAATTAACAACAGCCTGCAAATGGGCCATTTCCCAGTAGTTAAAGATCAGCTAAAATAGCAAAGGGTCAAAGGGGACACCAGGGACTAGCTCAAGGTAATTACTAATTAAGAATCACAGCCAAGGTCATCAATCACAAAAGGCTCTTCCCTTGGCCCACCTCTGAAAGTGCCGTTTTAAGTGCCATCCCTGGAAGCCAGATCTTGAAGCGCCATGTCAGGGGGGCATCGGGCTCCCGGTTTTGCCACGCTTTTTTCTGAGCGGTCAATACCTAAACAATGCCTAGACAGGGAAGCGCATCTCCCTCCTCATCGTACCACTCATCTACTGTAGGGCATTGCTAGGAAACGGTTTTTAAATGTGGCTTTGGATCAGCGAGAGACATTCCCACCTAGTAGCTTCGGGCATTTATCTTGACTCCCTGAATCCTCTCACAGTCACAGAAGCTTGCGACAATGGCTGACCTACCAATGGCCGGCTCCCTGTGCCCAGGCTAGCTGGGCTTTGGCGGACGATGCTTTCGCTTTTCAGCATTCGTGCCTTTAATGGAGAGACTTTTAATTCAATGAACTTGGGCATTTTTTCTCTCTCTCACTATCAGGCAGCTTGGGGTGTAGGAATAAAAATCTAGACGGCCGGAAATCACAGAACTCTTTATGGTATTAAAGACTAGACATCAGCTCTGATTTCCTAATATTAAAAAAAAAAAAAAAGAAAAAGAAAATCTTCCAATTAGCTGATTGATTCCAGTTTAAAACTTTGGACAGAACTGTAGTCCGAGTCAGGGACGCAAAGGGTTTCTTTGCCTTCGGGGAAGGTGGGTAGGGAAAACAGACACGTATATAAAAATGACACATACATGTATATGATGTATGTGTGCTTGTATGGGTTATGCATGTATAATCAAGGAAAAACCCTCCCTCTACCAGTGGAAATCAATCCATTCTTTATGACTTATAATCTTAGAGCCTGAGCCCCGAGAGGGAGTCTCCCTGCCTCCAAGCCCAGCTCTCCATCCGCTTGGCAATGCGGCCTCTCAGAGGGGGCGGGAGGGGGAAACCTCCTCTGGGGGAAGGGAACGACATAAGCCAGCAGTTCCAGGAAGCTCCATGGCGGGGGTGAGCCCCAAGAGGCACTCTGAAGGACCGGCTGGAGTTCATAAAGACATTCACCTCCCCTTGCTTCTCTGCAGAGGAGGAACGCCGCCTCCAGCACACTGGACTTTGTTGCTATGCTGGTTCATCTGGCAGACCTGCTCTTTCTTTTCCTCTCCTTTCTGCTCTCAGGGAAGGCTTGTTGGGAGAGGGGGAGAAGGCAGAACAATGGCAAATGTAAGGAATATAAAAACAAAAGACAGCAATGAAAACCCATTCCTTAAAAAAGGCACGAGCCATTGGTATGTGCTCAAGTGTGATTCCCAAGAGCGATCCCCAAGAGCCCCCAAATTTTCCACATAGTCTAGAAAAGGAAAGGCTCCCTGAAGACTTGGGAAAGCCCTGGTGACACTAGTGGGGTGTCTGAAGGACCAAATCACAGATGTGAGCGTCACATTAAGCGATCCTTAAGGGACCACAGCTCCTAATCGATAGTCCTGAGATGAGGTCTCGTGACGTCATATAACCCGGGAAGCTAAGTGGCCCAATGAGGAGAACATCTTTGTGCGTTCAAAGGTGGCCCCAGACACTTATTAGCTGTGAGACCTTGGGCAAATCATTTAACCTTCTTTGCCTCGGTTTCCTCATCTGTAAAATGAGCTGGAGAAGGAAATGGCCAACCACTCCAGTATCTCTGCCAAGAAAACTCCCAGAAGGGGTCATGAAGAGTCCAAGATGAATGAAATGACTCAACAACAATAATAATTTCCTATAAACCTCTTGCTATGGCTACAAGGTGTTCTAAGACAGCAAAGTGTAGATCAAAGGAGGGCGCGTTGGGCCTGGAGTGGAGGAAGACTTGAATCTAGTTGTGAGTCAGGAGAAGTTGCTGCATCTCCGTCTGCTTCAGTTTCCTCAGCTTTAAAGTAGGTATAAAAATAGGGCCTGTCTCCCAGGGTTACTGCGAGGATCAAATAAAATGATCATGTAAAGCACCACATAGTGGGCACCTACTAAATGCTTGTTTCCTCTCTCCCCTCTCATTTGCTTTGCTTGAATATAGAGCTATCCTAAGGGAGGCTTTATACTTAAGGGGGTCAGTAGTAATCAATCTATTTTCTTAAAAAGCTTTGATCCGTTTTTTAATTGAAAGAAACAAAAAGCAAACCCAGAAGGGCATAAACCCCCTCATTCAAGTTATGCCTAGTTTTCTTTTCAATAACAGCGGTCCGCGGTTTCCCATATGATCCTCTTTCTTGCTCTTGCCATATTCAGTTTTTATGTTTGTTGATGCTGGAGTCCCCAATAGAAGATATAAGCGGGCAGGATATTTTCTCCGTCCCCCTTCAGGCTGCCCCTCTCACACTCTGAGCCTCCTGGGGTTGGGGGAAAGAAAGGAGGAGGGCAAAAACTCTTTTTGGGGGGATCTTCAACAGGCTTGGCCTTAAGTAAGATGAGCAGAAGCTCCCTTTTCTTTCCCCATTTCAGCTCCTGAGAGACCCAAGGTCTCCGAGATCTGTCTTTGTCTCTGCCATTCACATCTGTTAGGATTCAGTCAAACGGGATACAGCCCTCCCCGGAGATTTCCAGCCTTAAAGGGCGACGTAGCAACGGGGGAGGGAGCAGACCACTGATACTCGCTATTGGGTGGATGTATAATTCCAAGGGAAAGATCTAGCGGGCTTCAGAAACATCCCCATCATCTGAACAAAGGAAGCATTTCAAGTCAGTACAGACCCCGTTCTCTCAGCAGACACTTCTGCCCCACTGACTTTCACCTAGTCATTAAAATCCAATTCCTTCCCTCCTGCCACCGCTGATGGACAAGGAACGGTTTCTGGCTTCTTTTTAAAAATAAACGTCCGGATATTCGTTTTCAGATTATTGGCCTAATTCCAGATAATTCGATTAAGTAAATGCTCCCTATATTTCTTAGGCTGCAAACAGTCACCCCCACCCTTGGCTAGAAGGGCGCGGGCACTCTTAAGAAGGCTGGCATCACAAGGAATCCAGAAGGTTTCTGTGGCTAATCAAGTCATCCTGGTACTTCTACAGACAGAAAATAGCAGTGTGTGACAGTCTGACCAGCTCTTCTATTTATTAGAGAAGAGGTCTAGCTGAGCAGCCTCCTTAAGAGACATCTGGGAAAATAAAGCCTGTTAGAGAACAAGCATTCAAATCTCGCCTGTGTGGCCCTGGGCCAGTTTTCACCTCACTGGGCCTCAGTTTCCTCATCTATAAAATGAAATACTCTGAGGTCCTTTCGGGCTTTAGAGCTCTCTCTTATGGTACCAACTGCGAATTTGTGCTTTGGAACATTCTTTTCAGCGATCTGTTGTGAAATGAGCTTTTTCATTACTGAAGAGAGGAACCTGGATAAATTTAACCACTGACATTTCAAGAAATTACACTCAACTAACAAAAGGTGATAAAAATAAAAACCATTCAGGATGTGAGTATTCAAAAAATGATGCAAGGAAAGTGGCTGCTTTGGACAGGCACAAAGGGATTCTAGTCCTCAGTGCTTCAAGGGAAGCAGGACTAAGGCTGAGAGTTTGTGGGTTCTTTGTCAGTGATCAGAGGCTCAATGATGAGTTTCTTTCTTCCAAGGATAGAGAGTACTCGAGGCCTAATGGTACGTGGGGGAGGAGAAAGAATTTTCTTACAAGTTGCCAAGGAAAACAGTGTTTCAGGAAGCCTTGAAGACGTTCCCTCCCAACGCCAGGACTCTGGATGACGGCTATTGCTTTCCAATTGAACAAAGGAATGAGTGAAAACTAGACAATTCAAAGCTCATCGCATCTAATATTTTCAGTTTTATTCTCCTTGCGCAACTCCACATCCCCCGTCCTCCTTGCTCCCCGGGGGAGAGCCTCGTGCTAAGTAGCCTTGGGTTTGTCATGCCACTGAACTAGGTGGATAACTTGAGCAAAGAGAGAACTTCTCTGGGCTTCAGCTTTCTCATCTGCAAAGAGGAGTCTTCCTGGCGTTCCTTCCAGTACCAGCCTTTTATGATTTTTACTTGATTCATAAATGTTCCTTCTACCTGAAATGAGAAGTCAGCAGGGTCCTTGGCCTTTTGGTTGTTAATAAAGAGAAGCTTCACCGATAGGTCCTCTAATCCTACAGGGATGTAATTATTTCCAGCAGGTTTATTCACATTGGAATTGGGACAGTGGATATTAGTGGTCTGATGAAATAGAAAAACCGGACCGGTGAACTGAGGGTAGCTTTATTTTTTTCTCCAAACCCCTCATCATCACTAAAACCCCTCCAAATCTCATGTATCATTTTCCTGCCCAGTAATGTCCCCAAACGGTCCTTTCCGAGGGCTTTGAGAGTGTGGAGGGGCACTGCAAATATAGCTAACTGGCTGGAGTCTGCCCGTGGTGCTCTGGGAAGGGGTGGGGGAGGCCAGTCTGTCAGAGGGTCGACTTCTCAGAGCCTGACTTAGCACGGAAGGTACCTCACATGTCACTACTAGAAGAAACCTACTTTGTTACTCATGCTGGAGGTCAAGGAGAGAAAGAAGAATTCAGAAATGCTGCCTATCAGCTGATCACTACAAGACAGAATAGTTGGGGGAGGGGGGGGGGGAGAAAAAAGTCTGGTTTACTATTTGGCAGTAATTCCCAATCAGTTTATTGGCTGTAGATGGGGCCAGACTCTGTGACTGATAGTCCCAGAGAAATGCTCTGGAAGGACAGACGCTTTAGCCATTCCCCCATCAAGAGACCTGCCAGTGGTCTCCCCCACGCCCAGCCAATCTCTTATTCTTTATTTTGGGCAAACCCAGCTGTAAGTACAGATGAAAACATCAATGAAAAAAAGGGTAAAGATTTGGAGAAATGAACACATTCGTTCCCTCAGATGCCTACAGCTATTTGCTTAGCACCAAGGCTCTGGATGAAAGGGAAGAAAATTCCGTTACCTTTGGATTGAAATATCTACAGGACTGGGGCTGGGATCCTCCAAACAGGGCAATCCGATACTCATGTTTTTTCCTTCGAGGCCGTGTGCCTTCTACCAATTCTTCTCTATCCTCTGGGGAAAGGAGATGGTATCTCATTCCACCTATAGGGAGAGAGCAAATTGCTTCTAATAATGTCCGACATTTGATCCCTTTGAGAACCTAAATTCACACCTAGAACGTTCCATTATTCCATTTCCTCACGTAACTTCTAAATAGTTTCCCTCAAAAACTGAAGAAGGGAATTGGTAGAAGGAAGGTGGGGGGTTATGGTGGGTTGCCGACAGCCTTGGGAACTTTCCTTTCTCTGAACCACAGACTTAGTTGGGAGATCCCTCAGGAGCCATCTAGTCCAACCCGGAATAAGATTAAGGCTGCCCACATCCCCACAAAGTAGACATCCTACCTTTGGATTGAAATATCTATGGGGGGCTGATGATTTTGCCTGAAGATCTCCAAACGGGGTGTACGTATGGTGGTCGCCTGTGACATCCCAAGCCAACGGCCCATGCCACTTACGAAGAGCTCTGATGGTTGGGAAGTTTTTCCATTCATAAAACCTAAGCTTGCCTCATTGAGGCTTCTCCCTACCTTGCTTTTTACATGACAGTCCTTCATCCTTCAAATCACATCCCCCCAAATCTTCTCTAGGCCCAACAAGCACCATTCCTTTAACTCAGGGGTTGGCTCTTTTGAGGGCCAGATACGGCTCTTTCTGCAGGAGCCATAAAGTCCATTTTTTTTTCAGGCGCTGTTACAGGAGCGGCTCTGTGAGCGCTGTACGGCTCTCACGAAATGACATTTTAAAAAATGTGGTGTTTATGGCTCTCACGGCCAAAAAGGTTGCCGACCCCTGCTTTAACTGATCCTCATAGAACATGACCTCTTCCATTTGTTTCCCACAATCTTCCAAAGACTGCAAAAAGTGACTAAGTAATCCTAGGTCAGTTCTTTGAGAATCTAGGGAGGTAGTCGGGCCTGGTGAACAGCGAAGAGGTGGCAAGATATTCTTAGCATCTCTACTGCTCATTTCAGGTATTAATTTTCTATCAGTCATGGTTCTGGGCAAAGAGATGCAAAGCAAGATGTAAGCACCTCAGTCTTCTTTCCATGCCTGCTGCCTTTCAACCATCTAGTCTGAGCCACAATCTTATTCCTTCTTTGAGCTTCAGCCTTGCTGTACCCCTAGCCTGCAGGGTGTGGGGAAGGGCAGATAAAGGAGGAGGCAGAAGGATAAGCAAGAGGGCAGAAACAGAAGACTGTTGACTCATTCTTCTTACCACCCTGCTCCGGGCAGTGGGAAATAGCAGCTCCTCTAATTCAACCCTTTGGCAAAATCTGCATTTTAGAGACCCTTGTCAGCAGCTTTGGGATGGGAGTGGAGATTATTTGGGCAAAATATTTCTCTTGATTCTCTCAAAATGACAGTAAGGAGTGAAAAAAGCAAGTCGGTATCAGAGGTTTCAAGATGGAAGGGACGCCAGGATTCATCTAGCCCAACCTCTTCCTTTGATGAGATGAAGAAACAGGTCCAGAGATAAAGTAACTAGCAAAGTCACAAAGTGCTAAGTTAGGATTTGGACTAAAGTTTTCTGATGATGTCAAATCTGACCTGGCCCTCCTGCCACCATATCATGGTGCCTTCCTGGAGAAAGAATTGGAAAATTATCCATATCAAAAACAACTTACTGATAGAGTATATTTAAAGCCATTGAATATGATGGCCCAACTCTTGATCTTTATCCTTTAAGATAAACGTCTTCTTGTAATCAAAGTTTCAAATACATTTGGTGAAGAGAACAATCAACCAAATGGCTGAGAAAGACTCTTCTGAAAAGGTCCACATCCCACTGCAAATGAGCGTCATTTAATTTGAGCAATTAAGTAATGCTCTTTCTTTCAAATGAGCCAACCTCAGGGAAATTGTAATGGTCCAATGAGAGTGCCAAGAAATGCTACACAATGCTTCTTAGAGCCTAGAAGCCCCTAGAAACATGATGGTGTCTCTAATGGTGATATTCTGTACTTGTGGGCACTCAGACCAATGGTACAGGACTGACTCATAATACTCATTTAAGGAAAAAACAAAGATGACCTCAAGTATTTACTGGCCACAGTAAGTTTGCAATATACATCTGTTGATAGAACTGACACATGTTACTTCATCAAGAAGTATTTGAAGCAAAAGAATAACAAAAAAGCTAATCTCTGAGATGCCAACCAGAAAGAAAAGTCTCCTGATTGGAAGGTTAGAGAGGCAAAAAAATCCTTCAGACCACAATTTGTGTTAAATGAATAGCTTAATTACATGTATTACTCATCTATCAGGAAAGAAGTTTTTTGAGAGTGAAGATAGTTGTACTTTTTGTGTTTGTATCAGCATCTAGCACAGTTTCTGACACAGAGTAGGTGCTTAATAAATGCTCACTAGTGACCACAACATCAGGAGGCAAACTTCAAAATTTCTGAAGCCAACAATGAGCTAACAGTTTGCTCATTTCCTTAGAGGGATGACAAAAATCAAGTACTATAAAGACTGTAAGGGTGAAACATCTATTGAAGAATCCTAGGTAATGGCCTACTTACTTAGACTCTTCATTATCTAGCTTATTTATTGGTAGATACAAAAATTTGAGGTTTATGCAATCAAAAGATTTCTCCTTAGGAAGAATGGGGGAAATTATCTCACATAAAAGAGGAGCACAAAGAAAAACTTTTACAGTAGAGAGTACGAGTATGGGAGGAGGTGGCAGGCAAAGCTTGAACCTCATACCCACACATCTCTGTTGGATACAGAAATCTATCTTGCCCATCAAGGAAGTAAGAGGGGAAGGGGATAAGGGAAAGCATGTGGAGGGGATGTAATAAAAAGGGGAGTGGATTAAGAGAGGCAGCGGTAAGAAGCAAAACAGTCTTTTGAGGAGGGACAAGGGAAAAAGAGAAGAATAAATAAAGAGAAGAAAATAGAATGAAAGGAAATTCATAGTAATCACAGCTGTGAATGGAATGAACTCACCCATAAAATGAAACCAAATAGCAGAATGGATTAGAAACCAGAATCCAATAATATGCTATTTACAAAAGACACACTTGAAATAGAAAGGCACATAGTTAAAAATTAGGGGTTGGAGTAGAATCTATTAGGCTTCAGCTGAAGTAAAGATGGCAGGGGAAAATTTTTTTTTTAATTAAAAAAAAAAAGGAGGCATCATGATCTCAGACAAAGCATAAAAAAAAATAGACCTAATTAAAAGAGATAATCAGGGGAGCAGCTGGGTGGCTCAGTGGATAGAGAGTTAGGCCTTGGTTTGAAATTTGGCCTCAGGCACTTCCTAGTTATGTGATTGTGGGCAAACCACTTACCCTAAATTGCCTAGCCCTTATCGTTCTTCTGCCTTGGAACTGATACTTTTAGTGTCTATTATAATGCAGAAAGAAAGGGTATTTTTTTTTAAAAGGTATCAGAGAAATTACATTTTGCTAAAAGGTACCACAGACAATGAAGTAATATCAAAAATTTTATAGACAGTTTCTCTGATAAAGTTCTTATTTCTCAAATTATAGGGAACTGAGTCAAATTTATAAAAATAAGAACCATTCTCCACTTGATAAATGATCAGTTTTCAGAAGAAAAAATCAAAGCTATATATAATCATATGAAAAAATGCTCTATCTACATCACTACTGATTAGAGAAATACAAATTAAAACAACTCTGAGGTATCACCTCATAAATATCAAATTGGCTAAGATGAGAGAAAAAGAAAATGACAAATGCTGAAGAGGATGTGGGAAAGTAGAGACACTAGTGCACTGCTATTGGAGTTTGAAGTGGTTCAGCTACTCTGGAGAAATCTGAAGAAAAATTTGGAACTCTCCCCAAAGGATTACAAAACTGGGCATATTCTTTGACATCCCAATGCCACTACTCCTTCTAGATCTCAAAGAGATTAATGAAAAAAATACCTCTTTGTACAAAAATATTTATAGCAGCTATTTTTGCAGTGGAAAAGAATTAGAAATTGAGGAGATGCCCACCAACTAGAGAACAACTGAACAAGTTATGGTATATAATTGTGATGGCATGCTATTGTGCTATAAGAAATGAAAAGCGTGAAGGTTTCAGAAAAATCTGGAAAGACCTATATGAAGTGATACAGAGTGAAGTGAGCAGAACCATTGTACACAATAACAACAATATTATAATTATGATCAACTATGAAAGACTTAGATACTCTGATCGATATAATGATACAAGGAAAATCCAAAGAAGTCATGATGAAAAATGCTCTTCATTCCCAAAGAGAGAGACTAATAAATTTTGAGAGCAAATTTAGGTAAAATCTTTTCACATTCAAAAAAACATCAAAGAGCTCTCCTTGAAGTCAGCTTCATGAATTAGATTTTTGACCTATTAACAAAAATTAGCTTTTAGTATCCCTGCTATTTGCAGGCTGAGCAAGAAAGCAGGAAGAGCCATGGATTTTTACCAAAAAGTATCAGTCATGCAATGGAAGCTGATTTCACCATAAAACCTTGCTATGCATGAACTGGAGGTGAGTTCTCTGTGGGATCCTGCAAAGAAACAAGCTCCAGAGTGGGGACACAGAGCTACAGTAATGAAGAGCGTAATTCCATAGCAATTTTTTAACTTCATTCCACATTCTAATGTACTTTTCAAAGTCCAGGAGCCAGAAATGAGCCTGTATTATTGCCACCAGTAGGACTTTTTCTTCTTCAAATGGGAAAAAACAGGCTATAAGGGCTTGAGTTTCTGGCCCTTTAGTCTGGTACTTCTGGCTAGAGGCTCACCTTGATTTGTTCCTCTGGGCTGGCATCCAGGGCATCTTTCTAGCCTAGCTTTCTTTCTCTTCTCCTGCTCCCAGGAGGTAGACTGCCACTTGAGGACACTATAACCCTGGAGCAACAAAGTCTCCTTTAAACATCTTCAGTCTAATTTATGTTCAGGTGAATTGTGAGCCAAAACTTCTCTCACCCTTCTCACTTCCCTAGCTCCACCCCATGTTCTCAATCTCAATCTCTGCAAAAAGCTCCCACTTTATTCGCGGATAAGAGAGTTCCTCTGTGAGTTTTGACTTATTCATCTCTGCATCTCCAGTTGTCTACTTTTTCCAGGCCTAGAGGGGATGCCATCTTTTACCAGTTTTACTGTTCCCTTCTCACTTCATCAGCTGTCCCCTTTTTTTGTGCCTTTAATCTCTCCCTCTCCTTTCCCTCTGACTGTTAAAATACTAATGCCTCCTTTATTCTAAAAGGGCCTGGGTATACTCTCTTTTCATCCACAGTGCCCCCAGAGTAGAGACCATGAGATGACTAAGCTCTCCTTTCCATACCACCTTCTGAATTCCATGCACACCTTTAACAACTCTGAAATGTCCTAAAGAGACCTCCAAGTCAGCCTATCCAATGGAGTTTTCTCATTCTCCTTAGTTTCTCACTAATACCAGAAATTGTTGGCCATATCCTTTGGAAGCTTGATACTCTATTGTGAAAGGATTTTTTTTATTCCCTTTGTCTATTTTGAGTTAATCAATCAAGAACCAAAAGTACCCCTACTTAACACTTAGTAAGTCACTAAGTAAGAGAGTTCACAAGTCACTTACTAGAAAAAAAAAGTTCACACCCCCAAAGGCCACAAGCACTGGCCCTTGTGCAGTGCTAGGCAAATTGGGAGGCTGTGATTGGTTCCCAGGAAGTGGGAGAGAGTCAGGAAGTGAAGTGGAAAAAAGGGCTATAAAGGGCAAGACTGAGGAGAAGTTATTCCTTCCTTGGCTCTTCCACAAGGACTCTGACTATCTCTGCCTCTGTCTCTGTCTCTGTCTCTTTTGGCGCTTCGGTGGGACACTCTCTTCAGCATGAGCTCTGGTGATGACTCTTGGCGGTTTTGGTCTCATGTATGCTGAAGGTTCTCTCAGCGGTTTTTCAGCATCTCTTGGTTCTTCAGATTTCAGTTTCCTGATTAGGAATTTGGATTCTGGTGAGACTCACTTTTGGATTCCCATTCATGGTCTGGAGGCACTAGGATTAGGACTTAGGGTATTTTTAGCTAGGTGATTTTTTTCTACTTCTTTCCTATATTTCTCATTTCATATCTCTTACCTTGCTGTAAATAAAAGCTGCTAACAGTCATTTTTACTTAAGAAGTTAATTATTTTTTATAAATGGTGACCACAATAATTTTTTTTTTAATCCTTATATTTCTCAAACCCATTTTTAATTATTACATTTGCCTTGGTGTCTATGATATGTTGTCACTCTGATTTCTTTCCATTCTATCACATCTTCTTTATCTTCTTTCTTCTTCATTTCACTTCCCTCCCTAAATGCAGTCCTGCCCATAGGTCCATTTATTACCTTTCATCTCTTTCTCCCCCTCCCACTACCATCCTCCTGCAAATGATTCCCCAACTCCGGCTCCAGATTAGCATCAGGCAAGGGCTTTGCTCTTCAAACACAGCATGTCCAGAATGGAGATGGCTCAGCTTGTCCTCCCGATTTCTTTAGCTGGGCAACTCCATGTCCCATACTCTGGGCTGAGAATCAAAGTCTCAGAGGAGTCTCTCCTTCTTCCTTTTCTTTATTTCCTTCTCTCCACTCACACTGCTCACAGCCTGGCTCAGACTCCCATTGCCCCTTAAATGTTCTCCCCGCCTATTGTCTTTTCATCCTTCTGTTTGTCCTATCCACTCTGTACCAGACAGTATAAGAAATCAGGTGACCCCCTACCCTATTTTAGTAGACCCCTGCCCAGCTTAAATAACTAATTGTATCCCTATGGTTAGCTCTCATCAGTATTATCTAGTTTAATGTGATTCCATAGGGAGAGGGATTATTTGATATTAATAGGGACAAATCAAAAGCAAGTAATTATAGTTGAGCAGGTTCTTTCCTTCAATAAGAATTTTTCCTCTCATGTTAATCTTTTAACTTGTCAGCATAGCTTGAAGGGGACCTACACCCAGGGGTCACAAGCTTCAGTGGAAAGACCCAAGATTTTATTGAGAGCCCCTCTGCTCTGTATGCTGTATCCTCTGTATTTCTCCTCATGAGCCATGCTGGGCAGACCCAGACAAGAGGCTTGTCTTAATACCCAACCACATCAGTTTAGGGCCCATTACTAGGGTGCCTGGTGGATATCTTGAGGATGGAGTATAGATGGGCTGGTTGGTAGCAACATGACCAAGGGGCATACCAAGAGTTTGGAATGTACTAATGAGACAAAGCACTGATACTTGGATTGACCAGGTATATAAGGACAGGCTAGTCAATGAAGGGTATAAAAGCTATACTTTGTTGTTTTATTTTTTATTTTTAAATTTTTTCCCATGGTTACATGATTCTTGTTGTCTCTCTCCCCTCTTCTCTCCCCTCCTCCCAGAGCTGACAAGCAATTCCACTGGGTTCTACATGGATTATCACTCAGAAGCTAGTTCCATATTATTCATTTTTGTAATAGAGTCATCTTTTAAAACCCAAACCCTCAATCCTATACCCATATAAACAAGTGAGAAATCACATGTTTTCTTCTGCATTTCTACTCCCACAGTTCTTTCTCTAGCTGAGGACATCATTTTTTTCTCATAAGTCCCTCAGAGTTGTCCTGGGTCATTGCATTGTTATTAGTAGCAAAGTCTATGATGTTTGATCACCCGCAATATTTCAGTTTCTGGGTAGAATATTCTCCTGGTTCTGCTTATTTCACTCCCCATCAGTTCATGGAGATCTTTCCAATTCTAAAAGCTGTACTTTGGAGAAGGGAGGGGTTCTCAGACTTCGAGGAAGGTCTGGGATCCTATTTGTTAGAGGGGAACGAGACCCTTTAATAAAGAGTCTTTGGCTTGGAGCTCTGCGCCTCAGTTGTTTTATTTGGCAATTGGAGACTTTTACAGCCATAACAGATATGCCTAAAATGTACCTCTGATCAGAACATTCCATTGTACAAAGACCTTCAGTGGTGGCTACTATGAAAGAAGGAAGTCTCATTTGCTTAATCTGGGGTCAAGGCCCTCAAAAGTCTCCTGGCCTTACCTTTTACTAATTCTCTACACACAATCTACCTTCCAGTCCGGTTGGGCCATTTTCCACCTGTACTTTCCCAATCTCCAGGCCTTTGATCACAGGCTCCCCTTTATCGGTGACAGCCTTCCCGAACAGCTGATCTAATTTTTTTATCCATCCTTCAAGATCTTCCTCAGATTCGACTTCCCCCAGCGATGCGCCTCCTGCTCCCCCCAGCCCAGTGCAATCTTCCTGTCCTTGGACCTCACCAAGCACTTTCCCATTCCACTGTGATTTGTACTTGTTACGTACATATACAAGCCACTTCCCTCCATTAGACCGTAAACTCCTTGTGGGCCAGCATTGGGTTGACCTTTAATACATATTTGTTGAATGAACGGAGAAGAACAATTTGGTTAAACAACTTAGTTTAGAGATGGATATGAAGGCAACTTACTTACTTATCACCATTTTAAGGCACTCGGGATTATCCTGAATGAGTGGTTCAGCTTGTACTGTTTTACTTAAGAAATTCTTTGATATGAGAGGAAATCTGACTTTAGCAAGAATGTCAACCATGAACGACTGCCGGTTAGGTTCATCGTATTTCAGCCACCTGACTGCAGCATCATATACCTAAAACCCAAAAGAGCAAGGATGAAGCACAGTCGGCGTTCAGCTGTGGCAGCGCTATTTCCTGGCTGCTTTTTCTGGACCCCAACTGGCACGCCGGCGAGGTTCCGGAATTAGAGAGAGCCTCCAAGCACACAGCTGACATCTCTCTATTTTAGACAACTTTACACACAAGAGTTTCCAGCACACTTGTAAGATGTTGATAAGATACTAGAGCTATCATTAAAAGTAAATTTGGGTAAGGTGGGGGCAGCTGGGTAGCTCAGTGGATTGAGAGTCAGGCCTAGAGACGGGAGGTCCTGGGTTCAAATCTGGCCTCAGACACTTCCCAGCTGTGTGACCCTGGGCAAGTCCCTTGACCCCCATTGCCCAACCTTACCACTCTTCTAACTAGGAGCCAATACACAGAAGTTAAGGGTTTAAAATAAAATAAAAAAATAAATAAAAGTAAATTTGGGGTAGGGGCAGCTGGGTAGCTCAGTGGAGTGAGAGTCAGCCTAGAGACGGGAGGTCCTAGGTTCAAATCCGGCCTCAGCCACTTCCCGGCTGTGTGACCCTGGGCAAGTCACTTGACCCCCATTGCCCACCCTTACCAATCTTCCACCTATGAGACAATACACCAAAAAGTACAAGGGTTAAAAAAAAAAAAAGTAAATTTGGGGTAGCTGGGTGGCTCGAGGTGCTGGGTTCAAATCTGACCTCAGACATTCTTAGCTGTGTGACCCTGGCCAAGTCACTTAACCCCCTTACCTCTCTTCTGTCTTAGTATCCATTCTAAGATAGAAGGTAAAGTTTAAAAATCCTGAAAGAAAAAGACTTACATCATCGAACCATGAAATCATTGGGGTACATCCAGCAGAAGCCCATTTCCTGTGCTATTCTATAGCAGGATCCCCCCTGGAAGTTGGGTTTCTAAAAGGTGAATAGATTTAGGCCAATCGGTGGCAATCCTGCCACCAACAACACTGAGCCTGTCTGGAGTTTGGTTTCCTCATCTGTAAAATGGGGACGATAAGCCCTGGAGTCTCTTCCCTCCAGGAAAGCGTAAGGATCAAACGGAAACGTACATCAAGTGTTTTGTAGGTCTTAAAAGTGTGAAATAAGTGGCAGACTAGGATGGCCACGACAACCTCTACTTCTACACGTGCTCTCTGGGAGGAGGTTCTCTCAAGGTCTCTGTAAGCCTAGAAGATAACATCCCACGTTGATCTCCAAACTGAAGATCATCTCGGAATGGATCACAGTCACACAGTGTAACCGAAAAACGAGAACCCGGCGCTCTGCCCTAAGCCAAATCCAACAGGCAAAAACTCTACGATCCATGTGGATTGTTACTCAGTCATTTTTCAGTGGTAGCTGATGCTTTGTGACTCCTTTGGGGATTTTCTTGGCAAAGATACTGGAATGGTTTGCCCTGTCCTCCTCCAGCGCATTTTATAGGTAAGGAAACGGAGGCCAACAGGGTGAAGTGACTTGTTCAGGGTCACACGTCAGTATCTGAGGCCAGATTTGAAGGCATCCATTTATATTATGGATGCCTTTTAAGTCTTCAGTGCAGTTGCTTTACACAGAGCTCTCTCGGTGCATCCCCCAAAGCTCGATGGGCACCCAGCCCTTTCAGAACAAATCTATGACAGAAAGCCGGGAGCTCCCGGAGAAGGTGTAGATTGGATGCTTTAATCAAAGGGGGGGGGGGGGGGGCCTTCATCTGCTGGTCAGCACGTGAGAACAGTAGAAGGCAATGACCACCGCACGATGGAAAACCTCCCCATCACAGAGCACCCCCCCCAATCCTCGCTGAGCCTCTCCCATAGAAATGGGAAGGAAGGCAGAGAAGAGGGCTCCTGCCCAGAAGCCCAGGCGAGGAGCAGCCCTGGAACCCTCGAAAAGGCCTTCCCTCTCTCGGCGCCCGTGGAAAGAACACTAGCCACGCTTTCACCTCGGGTGGCTACGAGGAAAGTGCTTGGTAAGCCTTAAAGTTTCTGGGTCTAATCTGAGTCTCTGCAGAGCGTCTCGAGGTGGACAAAGCACTGGACGTAGGTTCTCTCTTTTGATCCTCACAACAAGCCTGGCCTCGGGTGCTATTATTCTCCCAGTTTTACAGAAGAGTCAACTGAAGATGAAAATGGTGAAGTCAGGCCCACACGCAGGTCGTTAAAGGTCTGAGGCAAGATTTGAACTCAAGTTTTACTGACTCTAAGTTCATTACTCTATCAAGCATGCAGACAAATGGCTCTGGGAAAAAGAACACATTCTTTTATGAGTCTGTACCGGATGGTCTCCGTGATCAGGCCTTCTTCCAGTCAATCTTAGGTGCTTCCCCATCTATTTGTTCCCCACCTCCATGCCTTTGGACCACCTTTCACGTGTGACCACTGCGACCCCGCACCACTCTCCCCAATCTCTTCTTTTCCAGATGCTCAACTTATTCATATTTCAAAATCTGACACATGTTTTGGTGGGGGATTTGGTGGTCAAGTCATTGCCCAGGACCCTCCCTCCTCCCTCCTCCCTCCTCCCCGCCAATGAGGTCGGGCTCACCTGATCCTCTGCTCTCACAGTCAGCGTGTCCTGGTTCAGGAGGTGAGTTACACGTTTAACGTCAAGTTGTAGGAATTCGTCCGTTTTGTAAACTTCAGTGAAATGCTGATGAATGAAGTCATCCGCTGTGGCCTTCAGTTCAGGGCAGTCAAGGCACTCAGCTAGAACACTTATACCTACCCATCAGCAGGAAAAGTAAAAAAGAAAAGAATAACCAGTGAACTACGTTCAGAAACGCAGAAAGACGGTCGCTTAAGGAAAATTCAATTTTTCCAAACAAAAGGGGGGCAAATTCCTTTAAGATGTTTTAAGCTCATGCTAAAAAACAACTTAGATCTAATTAGATGCATAATAAATCCTAGGTTTAATCCTACAAGTGACATATATGCAGAGATGGGCCGAGAACATACGGCTCCCTTTGGCTCCCTTTGTTATTTGTTAATATTTCTAAGAAAAGATTCAAGAAAGGGAAAAACTCTATTTTTAAAGATTACTTTCAAATAAAAGAGCATTAATTAATCTGCCAACAAGAACATGCCATGTTCTAGATACTGTGCTAAGTCTTGAAGATATCAAGAAAACGCCAAAACAGTCCCTGCCCTCAAGGAGCTCCCATTCTAACGGAGAGGCCTTTAGTTGAAATAAACTGGATTTAATGTATCCATGCCATCCTCGTAACCCCGTGCTACCTACTGAAAACAGAAAACGACATAATATCCACTTCTCAACCCAATTTACATGCAGCGTGGTGGCCTTCTAACCTTCCACTAATATCTCAGGAGCGCACTACAAAGGTCCCTGGGCCATGGTCTCTTGAAATGAATTTAGCTCATAGGATTTTTCCGACTATTTGTATGAGAAGAAAATCATCATGAATCTCAGACTTCTCAGGCTACCATTTCGAGTCCTTCCCATTCAGCTGCTCCTCCCGGCCTTGGTTCATACTGCTCCCACGTTCTCCTCATTCTCGGGGATAATCCCTGCGCCCTCAAAAGCCCAGATCCGCCACGGCCTCTTCCACAAGGTCTTTCTTGGCCAGTACTCACAACTATTCGCTCTCTCTCCATTTTGGAATTACTTTACATGACAGTAACACCAGCTTTCACTAGCATTACATGCTGAGAATTTCTGTATCTTTGGGAGGCAACCGAATCCTGTCATTCTTTATGGTTAGCTTTTTTGTTTCTTGCGGGGACTGTCTTGGCCGGAGAGAGACAGAGCAAGGTTCAGATCCTGAGAGAACTACTAACTTTCATCTTGGAGAGAAAATGAAGAA
The DNA here is from genome assembly GCF_016433145.1 of Gracilinanus agilis. NCBI lineage: Eukaryota > Metazoa > Chordata > Mammalia > Didelphimorphia > Didelphidae > Gracilinanus > Gracilinanus agilis. Next base: position 14,492,230 of record NC_058134.1, on the reverse strand, counting down.
AATACTTGGGAAGAAACTTTCACTGGTAACTTGGGAGACCTAAAAGGTGGGACTGTGTTTCCAGACTGGAAAAGTCCGAAGTTAGCCATGACGGCTGACACTGATTGGCTGGGACCTTTCTCACCTCACAGACAATACTTTGTAAATACTTATTCATCTTTCTTGTATCATTTGGTACACTGAGAATATGCTGTATAGCCAGTCGATGAGACGAGAGAGGAAGGAGTGCTGATCACCCACATACGAGGGTGGAGGACACTGAACCTGCATACGCATGGAGATGACATCAGAGATTATGAATATTTTTTCTTTTCCACAGATATTTTCCTTCGTATTTCTTTACTTGGGCTCCTCTCATTAGAAAAGAAGCTCCCCAACAATACAAATGGTTTCAGTTTAGTTTTTGTATCTCCGGCATCTTGCATAGAGTAGCCACTTAATAAATGCTTGCTAAACGGAAAGGAGCTTCCTTGATCTTTTGGATGAGGAAATGAAGGCCAGGAGAAGCGAACATTCCGGGTCGTAGAGCTCATTCATTACCCACAGAGGTGGCATCAGAAGGCAGAACTGCTCGCCCTCAGGACAGCGCCTCTTCTCTATCTTGCAAACAGAGATCGAACACTGGCTGGCCTTTATGCCTTCCAGGTTGTAGTGAGGGCACAAAGAGATAACAGGGGCTGGAGGAATGTGAACCGCGACGATTCCACTATCCCTCCCCTCACGGTTTTCTTCCTCCCACTATCAGTCTGGCACTGCCCGTTACAAAAGGATACATGAGGATCTGCAAAACACAGAATCCTGTGCCATGCCCCCTGCATTAGAAAGCCCAGGGAAAACCTGTTACAGACAGGTTGACAGAAATGGTGATTTCGTGACGAGAGCTCAGCAGTGAAGTGAATGATTTGATGCTCTGCATGCTCACAGGATGTCTTGAGTTTTATACAGCTCATTAAAAACATGTCCTAGAGTCAAGGTTTAGAGCTGTGGTTCCCAAACTTTTTTGGCCTCCTGCCCCCTTTCCAGAAAAAATATTCCTTAGCGCCCCCTGTCACATACTATCACTGCCCCCTTACAGTTATTCACCGCCCCCAAATGCACCTGTGGCCATCACTGCCCCCCTGGATTGCTGCAGCACCCACCGGGGGCGGTGGCACCCACTTTGGGAATCACTGATTAGAGTAAAAAGGGAACTTGGAAGCCACCCAGTCCAAACCTCTTACTTTATAGATGAAGAAACTGAGGAAGGCCCAGAGATATGGAATGTTTTGTCCCAGAGTCTACAATGGGCAAGTTGTAGATTTTTTGAATCCAGGTCCTCTATCTACCTATAAATTCATTCTTTCCACTTCATCACGTAAAAATAACAACTAGGGGACAAAAGCCAAATTAAAACTGTCCTGAAAAGGGTTAAAAAGGAAAAAAAAGGCCTAATAATATCTTTATATATCTCCTTTAGATCCTGGATAATGGATGGTATGTAGATCTCAGAGATAGTATGAATGGAGGAGGGATCAGGTGTCCAAGGCCTAAACTGGCTATAGAGGGTGAGGGAGGAGACACACACTCCTCTCACTATAGGTAAGGAAGTGTTCTATGCCTCTCCTCCCTGACAGGCTTGATTGATTAAGCCTGTCAGTTGTTTCCTTCTGGCAGTTGCCCAGGTTAGGGACCACTGAGAGGTTAGATAAATGGTTAACCTCACTAGGTCCCAACCTGAGGTTGGATTAGTTGTTGATAAGGCTATTGATTGGCTATTGGAAACGTTGTTATCTAACTGCGTATTGATTCTCCCTTTCCCAAGGGCTTTGGTAGAATAACCACTCAGGAAAGGTACTTGTTGGTAAATCACTCTATTGAACTTATTAATGGGGAAAAGACAACAAGGTAATAGGTCTGAGGATCTGGGAACCCTATTGCTATTAGTTGGCTACTAAACTAATTGTTAATCAAGTCTAGAGATTGCTAGGCTGGTAGAAACTGGAGGTCTTCACCCTCTCGCTAACTCTGACCTGACCTGGACACAGCCAAGCCTGAGATGAAGGAAGGCTATTGATGTTGACGCTGATAGATGATTTCTATACTCTCTCAGTTCTACTATCAATGGTGTCGATTGATCACTAGGTCTCTCTCAGTCAGGTTTCAGGACTTCTCTTTCCACCCTTCACCTCCCTCTGTCCCAGTTCTTGCTCCAAGAGAAGCCTACTCAAATCTGAGCTTCCCAACTGTTGTTCCTTGGGGGTATTTATAGGGTGGGGCCAATTGATTTTTGCCCCGGGCTCACTGCATGTGGGAACATTCCGGCCCTGTCATTCATGGTGGCATCCATCTTGTCCCAGATAATGACTTTAACAAAAGGTTCTGACTTCTAAGAGGGTCCCATTTCCTTACCAAGACAGTTGGAAGCATCAACCTGTTCTTTTAAAAAATCCACACACATCTTCTTCACAGGCTCAATCTGATACTGGTTGGCAGCATCCAACAGAGACTGAACATTATTACTGTTCACAGAGATCCTGCAGACACAATACCCAAAGTTAACACTGGTTTTCTGTGAGCCACTTGCACCATTTAAGGGTCTTCCCCGGGGAGTCTTCAATTCAATCCAACATTTGAATTTGTGAACACTGAGTGTCGCTTTATTGGGGACCCATCAACACTGGAGGTGCCAAAGCATTCTCTCTGTCCTCCTGTTGCTGCCTTGACCCCAAGCTCAGGTCAGTTTTTCTGGAGCAAAAAGTCATTCTGTCCTCCCCTCTTTGGGCCCCTGTACCTGCCTGCCCAGACCTGGATGGCAGGTCCTTTTAGTGCTTGTCCCCTGAAACATTTTGCAAAGAGATCTATTTAGGAGCTCAGTCACAATCCGGGGTCTAGGCCGTCTGGTCGTCGTGCAATGGGAACACTTTTGTTTCTTCACCTACCGGGCAGTGTAAGCAAACTCCACCAGCTGCTCAATGATGTCTGGCTCAGCATCTTTGAGCTCGACTTCAAAAGACTTTGATTCCAGCATGTTGGCTAAAAAGAGAAGGGACAAGCAGCTTGAGGCTGACCCGTGCCCAGTGATCCCCCCATCTCCCAAGACCTGGGCCCTTCATGTGGGAAAAATGCAACCTACTCGAGCCCCCCAAAGACGGCAGCCACAACAGTAACAAGAGGGATGGTGATACTAGCGTCTCTCTCCTGTTTTAAGGCTTGCAAAGGCCTTTTAGTATTTGATCACACGGGCGTCCGAGGTGGGTAAAAAAGCTTTTGACTGAAGACCTGGCTGCCAGGTGTGCAACATGACTTCCCAGAACCTTTAAGAGAGAGTCAAGAGCACCTCTAAAGCGGCTTCATCTGGCTCGTCTTAGTCCTAAAACTAACTTTTAGCACCACCCTCTTGAATTGCGACAGGACGCACGCGTTTGGAATGGTTTGAACTTCTACAAATTTCATTCTCTGTTTAAGGCAGGGCTCGGGTCAGAGTGGCAGAGCTCTGATTTTCCCTTCTCCGCTAGACCTCAAAAGCACAATCTCGGGAGAGCCCCCAGCAGGGGCTCTGAGTCCAAGGGTAGGACTGGCTCCACTTGCAAGCTTTCTTAATAACAATAAAGGTAGCGGGCCTACCGCCACGACAGCTATGGATTCCGTGATGAATCACCACCAAGGCCAAGACTCCATCCCCTGAGTGTCTCCATAATCATCACCTTTATTTCCTCGTGCCCTTTATAAAAAAGGGGTCAGGAAAATGGTATACTTTTTACTTCAGATACTTACTTGTAAACATTAAGTTAAAAAAATGACTGGCTGCAGCAAGAACAACCCGGTGAGCTGGGATTTTTCTCTCCTGGACCATAAGAATCACATCACACAGAGTTTTCTATTTAAAGAGAAAGATGATGTTGACACTTTAATTTTTAAAATGATTTATTCTGAACTTAAATACCAACTAAGACAAGTATTTCCAGACCCAGAACAGAAGAGAAAATAACTGTACAGGAAGCTGTTCATTAGATAACAAATTTAATTCGAGGATGCAAAATCCTGCTTATCTGGGATTCTTTCTGCTGGGATCTTCGGGGTGTTTAAAAACAATGCTTTAATGACTTTTTCCCTTTCTGGCTCTCCTATCACTAGCTTCCTCTCTGTTCTACTATCCCCGTCCCCTGCAAATGAAAGGGAAAAGAGGAATGTAACACTTGTCCCAAATAGCAGCACGGAGCAAGGCCGATTCCCGTATTGGCCAGGGCCACAAATGTCTGTCTCTTTCTCCGCCCGGAGCCCCGCACCTTTCTGTCTGGAGAAGCCCCTTATAGGTCTTCTGCAATTGGGACAGACTCATTCTGAAGAAGACTCAGAGCATCTGGCTGTGCAAAGCATGTAAACAGAAGTTTATACCATGCTTCGTGATCAGGATGACATAGATAAATAACTACGTTCTCTTGGGAAAAGAGGACCAGGGATGGGTTCCTATTCATCACGTTGCCTCCCTGTCCAAGAAGGTTCAATGGCTCACTATTGCCTCTAGGATAAAATACGAATGTTTGTGACATTTAGAAATACTCACACTTGGACCCTAATCTATCGATCCAGACTGGTAATAGAACATTCCCCCTCCTGTGTTCTGTCTGTCAGACGAATTGGGTTACTTGCTGTTTCCTTTACAAAACTTTAATCTCCTCTCTCCCAGCCTTTGCACAGGCTTTCTTCCACAAGTAGAATATATTCCCTCCTCACTCATTTCATTTAGGTAGGATCCCCCCTTAATCTCTTCAAGGCTCAGCTCCCATTCTATAGTATTCATTTTTTTTTTTCATTCTGTCTTGGAATCAATACCATGTATTGGTTCCAAAGCAGAAGAGTGGTAAGGGCTAGGCAATGGGGGTTATGTGACATGCCCAGGGTCACACAGCTGGGCAGTGTCTAGAAAATGAGGGGGTGTCTCTCCATTGGGGACTGGCTGGACAAATTGTGGTGTCTGTTGGTGATGGACTACTATTGTGCTGTAAGGAATGATGAACTGGAGGATTTCTATGTGAACTGGAAAGACCTCCAGGAAGTGATGTGGAATGAAATGAGCAGAACCAGGAGAACTGGGGGACGATGAAATGCGATTGACTTTGCTACTAATAGCAATGCAATGATCCAGGACAACTTTGAGGGACTTATGAGAAAGATGCTCTCCACAGCTAGAGAAAGAACTGTGGGAGCAGAAATGTAGAAAAAAACCCCAAACCAAATGATTTATCACTTATTTATATGGGTATAGGATCTGGGGTTTTGGTTTTAAGATTGCTCTTTTACGAAAATGAATAATATGGGGGGTGCTGCTGGGTGGCTCAGTGGATGGAGAGCAGGCCTAGAGATGGGAGGTCCTGGAATCTGGTTTCAAACATTTCCTAGCTGTGTGACCCTGGACAAGTCACTTAACCCCCACTGCCTAGCCCTTACCACTCTCCTGCCTTGGAACCAACACACGGTATTGATTCTAAGACAGAAAGTAAGGGTTAAAAAAATTTTTTAATGAATAATATGGAAATAGGGTTTAAGGGATAATATATGTATATTAACCCTGTGGAATTGCTTGTCAACTCTGGGAGTGGGGAGGGAAGAGGGGAGGAAGACAACAAGAATCATGTAAGCATGGAAAAAAATTTTTAAAAATAAAATAAAATAAAATTTAAATTTCTCCCCTGAAGGTAAGCTCCCTGAAGGCTGGGACTTTCGTTTTGGTCTTTCTATTGCCAGTGTATATATAGTACGGTTGTCTGGCACACAATCGAAGCTTAATAAATCCTTATTATTGAATTGAATTGAACTCATGAGACAAAGGACATATTTACAATTTTCTTTAACAATGAACTTTAAAAGCGAAATCCCCATCCCAGGGGTAATCTCCAGATATCATCCCGTCGGATCTGAGGTGCAAACATCCTCCTTCCCCCAAATCAGTCATTTACCAAGTCCTGGCTGATTCTTTCTTCGGGGTTCTCACATCTTTGCACATTCACCCTATCTTTGGTCTATATCGTCATCTGATATCCAGACTATTTCAACTGGCCTGTCCACCAAGGCAGACTACTCTCTCCAAGATGGCCACCACCTCTTTCACAAACCATCGATGGTACCACGCTCCTACGAAACCCGAGCCCCAAATTCTTCCTCAGCCACTTTTGGGTTCAACCGCAAACGCTTCATTCTGACTAGGTGGGTGCTCCCTCTCCTACCAAACACACCTTGACACCTCCTCTCTGCACATCTCAAGTCATTCATCTCCTCTGAATGCCCTTTTTTTGCCCATTTCACAAACTCTCGGAATGTGACAATTGGAGGGGACATCAGTGGCCTGACCAATCAGCTCCAACCAGTCAACCAAAGGAATTCCCTTGAGAACATACCCAACAAGGGGTTGTCCAGCCTCTTCTTGGAGAGCTCCAAAGAGGGGGAACCCCTAACCTCTTGAGGAATGCCATTGTTCTCTGGGAGGAAACCTCTCATTGTTAGGAAGTTTCCTGACCTGAAGCTGGACCCCCCTCTGCACCTTCTCCCACAAGGCTCCTGCTTCTGCCCACTGCGGTAAAACAGAACAAGGCCAATTCTTCTCTTATAAGAAACTCCTTCAAATACTCAAAGACGGCTATTACGTCCTCCCTGAGCCTTCGCTTCTTCAGGACAAGTCCAGTTCCTTCCACCAGTCCTCCTATCTGATGGACTCAAGGCCTTTTTCCATCCTGTCCTCTGGACCCTCTTCAGGTTATCAGTGCCCTCTTCCATTGGGGCTCCCAGAGATCAGGGCAGAGGCTGGGAGTACCAACAGCTTGTTCTTGGAAGCCACAACCCTCGTAATTCAGGCTGTGGGTCAAATCAGCCACACTACCCTTGCCCCCGCCCCCACCTTAGCCACCATGTCCCCTCAGCCCGTGATGGGGACCCTGAGCCTGGGAAGCAGCCTCTATGAAGATGTAGCCTCACAGCTGCTCCCCCGAGGGCCATAGTTACTAAAGACTCAGGGAGGGAAGCTCCCCCTTCAAAAATGGGTCAACACCAGAGACTGAGGATCTTATCCATGAAAACGGCATTAAAGAAAAGACATTAAGATCTGCTTTTCTGCCACACGCTAAGGACCACAAAGACTTCCCATTGGTTGTCTCTCCCATTCGGATGAGAGCTCATTGGCAGGAGGGGCTGGCTCACTTGCCTATTTGTGTCCCTCCCTCCCTTCCTTCCTTCCCCTTTTCAGCCGCCACTCACAATGCTGCCTCGTCTTGAGCTTGCAGTCCACGAAAAGGCCAGGGCTCTCTCCGGGCCTCCACCATCTTACATTTGTGAAGGTGACGCTGATCCCTCCTGATTTTGATTTCATCCAAGGCTTATGTCTTGGGTACGGCTCAAAGGTCACCTCCACAACCTAGGCCTGCCCTTGCTCCCACCATTACTACTCATTTCATACTGTTTGAGAGTTAGTGCCTAAGTCACCTACAAAACAAGACTGTAGGCTTCTTAAGGGTTAAAATTGTAAGCTGCTTCTTCTTCTTCTTCTTTTTTTAAACCTTTACCTTCTGTCTTGGAATCAATTTGAAGAATTGGCTCCAAGGCAGCAGAATGGTAAGGCCTAGACAATGGGGGTAAAGTGACTTGTCCAGGGTCACACAGCTAGGAAGTGTCTGAGGCCGGATTTGAACCCAGGACCTCCTGTCTCTAGGCCTGGCTCTCTATCCAATGAGTCACCTAGCTGTCCCCCTTATGCTTCTTTATATACCTCACAGAACCCAGCACAACACTTGCTTAGAAGAGACAACGGATTTGATTTGCATGACTGGATGCTGCCCAGCTGTTCTCAAGTCCAGCTCTCCTCCTTTCTTTATTCTCCCCCAACCCAAGTACACACACAGACACACAGACACACCCCTCATACTTCATGCCTTGCCCACATGACACTCCCTACCCTTGAACCAGGACCATTCCATCCCCTTCCATTGGCTGATCATGACTGCAGGCATCCCTTAGGCCTAAGATTTTTCTTCTCCTCCAAAGCCACCCGGCTGCCATCTCTAACACTTTATTATTACAAAGTCACAGACTCTTGAGCTGAAAGGGTCCTCTGAGATCATCGGGTCTGGCCCTCTCCTTTTCAAGATGAGAAAACAGAAGCCTGGAGAGGTTAAGAAAGCTTTCCAGCATCACCCAGGTGGCAAGTAGAACTAGGACTCAAATTGGGAACCCAACTCAAGATCCCACCTTTCCCCCACACTGAGTTGCTTCCAAGGAATAACAACAAAAGTGCCACCATGTGGCTTCCTGTACTTGAGAGCAGGAGGTCATCAATGTGGTAAGGAAGGACCTTTGAGTCTAAAGAGCCTGAAAAAAGAAGCCTGTACTGCCGAGAGGTTTAGGCTATGAGCAGGTGCCCCCTGCCCAGCTAGCTACCTGCCTAAGCATAATGTCTTCATCATCCCCATCCTAGGGGCTTCCTCCTCTTCCCAATTTCAATCCCTGAAACATCTTTCGTCTGTGAAGTCCAATGAGAAGCCATTGCCTCCGGGAAGATTTCCTGGACCCCCTAAGCCTGAAGAGAGTGCTTTCTTTGGGGACCTCTCGAGGTGCTTAGTGATATCTATATAAAACTTGTATGTAACTTGTCTTCTCTACCAAATCAAAGTATGCTCCAAATCACCAGAGATAAGGGAAATGCAAATCATAATGACACTGAGCTCTCACCTCAGACCTTGCAAAATGACCAAGCTGCCAAGAAGGGAATGGTCAATGTTGGAAGAGTTGTGGTAAGAAAGGCACACTAACTGTGCATCGTTGGTAGTACTGCAACTCGGCACAACCATTTTGGAATTATGCAAATAAAGGAACTAAAATGCCTACAGCCTTTCACCTGGGGGTTCCGTTCTTAGGCTTATGCTCCAAGGAGGCCATTGACAAAAAGAAAATCCCCATGTGTACCAAAGTATTCATAGCAGCACTTTTTGTGAGAGCAAAGAACTAGAAAAAGTCAGATGCCCCTCATCTGGGGAATGGCTAAACACAGTGTGGTCCACGGAATGGAATGTTACTGTGCTGTAACAGAATAAATGTGGTAAAGCCAGAGAAGAAGCCTGGACAGAGATCCACAAACTGATGCCATCAAGAAAATAGATAAAATAGTTCCAGCAATATAGATGGAAAGAAACTTAAATGAATGTTGTAAAGTTACCAAGAACAAGCTTTGCTTAAAAAATATTCCGGGTATGGCAATTTGGAACTATGCTCAAAGGGCTATAAAAGAATGCCTGCCCTTTGATCCAGCTATACCATTATTGGGGTTGTACCCCAAAGAGATCATAGATAAACAGACTTGTACAAAAATATTTATAGCTGCGCTCTTTGTGGTGGCAAAAAACTGGAAAAAGGGGGTATGTCCTTCAATTGGGGAATGGCTTAACAAACTGTGGTATATGCTAGTGATGGAATACTATTGTGCTCAAAGGAATAATAAACTGGAGGAATTCCATGTGAACTGGAAAGACCTCCAGGAATGGATACAGAGTGAAAGGAGCAGAAGCAGAAGAACATTGTACACAGAGACTGATACACTGTGGTAAAATCGAACGTAAAGGACTTCTGTACCAGCAGCAATGCAATGACACAGGACGGTTATGAGGGATTTATGGTAAAGAACGCTACCCACATTCAGAGGAAGAACTGCAGGAGCGGAAACACAGAAGAAAAGCAACTGCTTGAATGCATGGGTTGAGGCGGACATGATTGGGGATGTAGACTCGAAACTACCACACCAATGCAACTATCAATAATATGGAAATAGGTCTCCACCAATGACACACGTTAAAACCAGTGGAAATGCGCATTGGCTATGGGGGGGGGGGGAGGGGAAGTCAGGGGGTGAAGGGGAAAGTAAGAGCATGAATCATGTAACCATGTTAACTTTTCTAAAAAATAAAAATTATTAAAGGAAAAAAAATATTCCAGGTCAATGCCAAGGTCCAAGGGATTTTGTAGGTGTTTAATGGGTCATCTGGGGGTGAAAATATAGCAATAAAAATGTATTTTAAAGAATCTCTGAAAAGGAGGGACCTACTGAGGACAGAGGAGTAGCCATTGTGATCCCCTGCCCTCCCCCCCCCCCCCCCAGTTAAGAATCAAAGGTGAGGAAAACTGTGAGATGACTGAAGGAAAGGCAGAGACAAAGAAGGGTTTGTTAGTGTTTGGGAGTTTGGGTTTTTAGGACTAGAAGATGCCTGAGCATGTGTACAGTCATTACAGAAGAGAGAGACTGAAGGGACACAGACATGTATCCCCCCAAGAGACATAACAGGGATTCTCAGCAGGGTGACATTGCCAAAGAGCTGGAGCACACACGCATACAGATGATGGAAGGCCTTTTAGCAAAGAAGTGACGTGGTGAGGCACTCAGGGACACACAGATCCTGAGACAGGACCAGACAGTTGGGCCCTCTTCTCAGCCTTCTCCTTAGCTACCCTGGAGAAAGCTCGCCATCTCCCTCTTCACATCTGCCCTCATTCCTGGGAACTCAACACCTAGATGGATGGACATTCTCTCCAATGCTCTAGATGCCCAGTTCCCCAGCCTACGGCACTCCCATGCCCCATTGCCTCCATGCTAGCTGAGCTCCACACAGGAAAGGCTTTACCCTCGATCTTGGTACTAAATGCAAGTCCTCCCTTTCCATGTCCACGAACTCTGACTTCCTTGTTCTCTTGTCACATCACTGATCGTATCTTACTAAATCCCAATCCTGGATTTCTCCTGCTATCCAGCTCCTTCACTCCTGATCACAAGATGATGAATGGAAAAAGCCGAGGTATAACAATATTGTGCTCCTTGGGGCAGTCAGGCAATGAAGACTATGGAATCTGGAGTCCAGAAAACTCCTGAGTTCAAATCCAGCTTCAGACACTTACTACTTGTAATCCTTGGCAAGTCATTTCACCCTGTTTGCCTCGGTTTCCTCATGTGTAAAAAGAGCTGAAGAAGGAAAGGGCAAACCACTCCAGTATCTTGGCCAAGAAAACCCCGAAAGGGGTCACAAAGAGTCAGACATGACTGAAATGCATGAACAACAGCCAACCGAGACTATTAGGAATGGATGTTAATCTTAATAGAGCAACAAGGCATTCCTATGCCTCCTTCCAGATGAATTACCTTTGCTCCCCCTTCCCCACCACAGCAAACCTTCTTTGAAACCTTATCTTCTCTCAGTAGCCAACAAGAATTTATTAAGTCTACTATGTGCCAGGCATTGTGCTAAAAGTGTTGGGAGTACACAGAGAAGCAGAAAGACAGACCTTTCCATTCCACTCTCTTCCTCAACCTCTTAGCTGAAGACATCAGCTCAAGCTTCAATGAAAAACCTGAGACGAATACCAAGAGCTGCCGGTTCTCTCCTTTTCCTATCGAAGCTCTGCTTGGGCCATCATTCTCTATCATGGCCACTCCAGGCTCTGATGATGAAGCCATTCTATTTGCTAAAGCCAAGGACCCTACACATGCCCTTGCTCCCATCCCAGTTGGTATGTGACAACTGGAATTGTGCTATGGGACAGTGATTCCCTCGCTATTGTGTTGTGAGGAATGATGAAAAGGAGGATATCAGAAAGAGCTGGAAAGGCTCCCATGAACTGATGCAGAGTGAAATAAGCAGAACCAGAAGAACATTGTACACAGAAACTGCAATACTGTGGGCTGATCCAACGTGATAGACTTTGCTACTAAAAGTAAACTTAGGACAAAGAATGCTGTCCATCTTCAGAGACAGAGCTGTGGGAGTCAGATGCAGATCAAAGCAGACTGAATACTCTTCCTCAACCTCTGATTCTTGCCTCATCCCCAACTGCTAGTGCCTCCCATCCACCTGCCTATGGGGCATGTTCCATTTCTGGTGTGGCCTTTCCCTCACTCAACTATAAGCCCCTGAAGGTTGATTTCACTCCTATCTTTCTATCCCTAGTGCTTGTTGCTGACTGACTGACCTGGTTTGTATACAAAGGTCTGGATGTGGCAGGGGTCTCAGGGAGAGGTTTGGGTTCCCTCAGCAGAACAGGGGCTCCCAGAGAGCAAAGCCAGTCTTTTGGCTTTATTGCCCCAATCCAAAGCATAGTGTCTTACACACAAGAGGCATTTACTAAATGCTCTATATTTCTTTACATTTTTTATTTAAAAAAAAACACACTTTCTGTCTTAGAATTAATACCCTATTTTGATTCCAAGGCCAGGCAATGAGAGTTAAGTGACTTATCCAGGGTCAAACAAACAGCTAGGAAGTATCTGAAGCCAGATTTTAACCGAGGACTTCCCAACTCTGGACCTGGCTCTAAATCCATGAGACTGGGGTGGGGGGCTGTCAAACTGCTGGCAGGGAGATGAGTTAGGAGACAAACTGCACATTCCCAGAAGGTGGAAGGTAATAAATAAGGACCCCGTCTAAGGTGAGAATAAGGGGTAGAGAGAGGAGAGGAGCCAAAGATTCCAGAGCTGTCACTGGGTAGGTTTGTCTCTTAGTTTCAAGAACGGAAGACTGGGTGGTGCCTGGCCAAAAAAAAAGGAAAATGACAAATGCTGGAGAGGCTGTGGGAAAACAGGTAGATTAATGAACAGCTGGTGGAGCTGCGAATGGGTTTTGCCATTTGGGAAAGCAACATGGAACATGCCTCAAAAGTTATAAAACTGTGCACAGCCTATGACCCCCAATTATTGGTATTACTTCTATATCCCAAGAAGATAGTAAAAAGGAGGCAAGGGGCCTGCAGGTATAAAACTATTTATAGCAGCTCATTGTTTAGTGGCAGAGATTCGGAAACTGGAGGGGGGAAGGGCGGGGGGCTGGCATCAATTGGGGAAGGGCTGGACGAGTTATGGTCTACGAATGTGACAGAATAATGCTACTGTGCTATAAAAAAGGATGGAGGAGATGATTTTACAGAAACCTGGGAGGACTTATAGGAAGCAGTGGAGAATCAAGTGAGCAGATTAGGAGAACAATGTATACAAATCAATAAAAGGCAGTTAGGTGGCATAGTGGGCAGTGGGCTTGGCAAGAGGAAGACCTGAGTTTAAACCCAGCCCTTGATACACACTAGATGTGTGACTTTGGACAAGTCCCTTAATTTCTGCATGCCTCAGTTTCCTCAACTGTAAAATGAAGATAATAACAATAACTCATTTATAGAGTTGTTGTGGGGATCAAATGAGATATTTGTGAATCACTTAACAGGGCCCGGCACATAGCAAACACTTAAAAAAATGTTTTCTTCCCTCTTTCTCCATCTTGGGTGCAAAAGATGATTAGGGGAAAAGCAAAAATAAATTTGAAAATGAAGGTGCTATGCAAAAAACAGAAATAATCACCATTTAAAATATTCCCCAAAGGAGAGAAAATAAGGAAAGAGCTGGGAAGTAAGAGGAGAAGGTGGGGGGGAAGGGAGACAGACAGACAGACAGACAGACAGAGAGATCGGTTAGGGTCAGATGATCATGGAAGTCTGAGGAAATCGGTTTATCCCGCAGATTTTGAATGTGACCAAGAGAAGTCCCCAGAGGGGACAGGAATAAATGCAAGAGTGTCAGAGGAGACACTGGAGGTAGAAGCACAGGAAATAAGAGGGAGGCAGCAGGCCGGCCAGCAGAGGGTAACTTAGTATCTCCGCAGCCCCCGGAAGGGAGTCAATGTCAATGTCTCGTCAGTTGCTGCCACAAAGGAATCAACTTTGTATCCCTGCTGCTGACCACAGTCTGCACACTCGGCAGCACTGATGGGATTCGGGGGTTTAGACAGAACGGCAGCCTCCGCCTGCCAGGACCAGCCATTGCTGGCACCTGTGGGTGCCCTGCCTGCCCCGGGAGCCCCTTGGGTGCCACCACAACCCTGGAGAACGGTTTAGACGAGATCCCAACAGAGGGGGAAGCAGCACGAAGCCTGTGCTTTGCCATTGCTGAGCTGTGGCAGCTAAATGGTCAAGGATGCCTCCTGACTCCCGGGGCAGGGCGGGCGGCCTGGACATGCCGGCGAGGCCACTCTGGCTTGGGATCGATGTGCCGGTTTGTTCTGTTTAAAGGCCTTTGTGGTCCTCTTCTAGGGAGGAGGAGCTGAACATTGACGAGGATGCTTAAAAATAAAGAATATCAATAAAAGATCATGCGCCAACCCCTCCCTCTGGGAAGAGCTAACGGGACTTTCTCCACAGCCATCAATCACGGAGAAATTCGTTTCTGAATTCAGGTCTCTGTGGCTGGTTTCAGCTTCACAACATTCCTCCATCTCTCCACTCTGACAACTTGGGAGGGGGGACGGGGTGGGGGCAGCAAAGTAGCTGGGTGGAGAGAGAGCCAGGCCTAGATATTCTGGGTCAAAATCTGGCCTCAGAAACTTCCCAGCTGTGTGACCCTGGGCAAGTCACTTACCCCTCACTGCCTAGCCCTTACTGCTCCGCTGCCTTGGAACCGATACACAGTATTATTCTAGGATGGAAGGTAGGGGCTGTTTTTAGATGGGAAATTTCCCTCAGCTTCTGGCTGCCTGAACAGGAAGACAACAAGGGCCGCCTGAAGAGAGTGGCAGGTGGGCATCTTTGTCTTGAAGCCACGCAGGCCCTCACCGGGGCTGTATTCTAGCCTCTCTGGCCTCCATTGCCAACAAGGGCCCAAGCCCCACGGATGGCCCCCGAGCCCTCCTGCTAACTCAGGCCAAGCCCAGGCTTGGAAACGCAGCCTTCAAGAACAGCCACTGGCTGGGCCTCCAGGCGAGGGCCCCGGAGGGTTGGAAGCCTTGTTAGCTTCACTTTCAGCAGCCACTTTGAACTCTGAAGCCACAAACAGCCCTAAGCCAGTTCTGCAAGGCCTTCCTGAGGTCAAGGCTGGCTGAGTCACCCAAGAAACAAGGGGCTTGGCCAAGAGGACCCATTAAACACCCACAAAATCCCTCAGACCTTGGCATTTCCCTGGTCTGAATCCCCTGTTTATAGCTAAGGAAACCGACCAAGATGCCAGTCGGGCTCTCTTGACCTCGAGGTTACCCTGCTAGCGGGCGGCACCAGGCAGGGGCTCTGAGCATGACGCCCGCTCCATGACCCTCAAACCACTGGGCTTTCCAGTCAATCAAGGGGGTGCCCATTTCTTCCCTGAACAGTCCAAGAAATCAAACTTTTGTCACTTATGAGAAAACAGGAAATAATCCCCCCTCCCACCCCGGGCACTTTGTGTCCAGGCAGGTATTCTTGACCTACAGGAGGCGGCAGGAGGAAGGGAGCATCAGGGCGACCTTCCCTGCCTGGAGGACAGCCACCGAGCGCCACCAGAGAAGAAAACGGACCTGAACGTGGAGGAATAGAGGACCAAACTCTCTAACATACGTGAGGTCATTGCTATAGATAAAGCAGAGTGTGCGGGGTGGGGGTGGGGGTGGGGGGGGGTGTTTGGTGGCGCCCTGGGCCCTGTCCACCCCGGACTCTGCCAGCACCTGCGGCACAACCTGCGCAGAACCAAGATCCAGGGGCCTGCCCAGGGAGAGCCTCTGGAAAGCACCGGCCCGCACCTGGCACCCAGCACCGCTCGCTCGAGGCCTGCTCCCTGCCCTCCCTTCCTGCTTCTGTCCCTTTGGGCTCCTGTGCTCATCCCCAGCCTGGAATGGTTCTGTGTATTCATCTGTTCTCCCCCCGGGCGCCCCAGGCCTTCTCGGGGATCCACCTTTATGTTCTCTGATCTCAGATGGAAAGGCAGCATCCCCTTCCTTCGATCGCTTAAATGATTGGGGGAAGCCTGCCCAGGGCTCCAGACCTCGAAGAAGCTCCCAGAGTGGACGGAGGGCTGGGGGGGGGGGGGGGGCGGAGGTTTATTTCAGAGAAGGAGGCAAAGGCTCAAGGCCACACAGGGTCTGACAGCAGTGAAGCAGATGCCAGGGTTCCTCTCGAAGCACAACGGAGACCCCTCCAGAGATCCGGAGCGGGCCATGGTGGGCCGGGCCGACAGAAGGACCCGCCATCTTGAAACGACAGTGTTTCTATTTCTTTATTCTCCAAAATAAAGCCCAAGCAACAAGAACGAGGGAAAGCCACCAAGGGGTCCTTCTCTCCTCTGCCCTAACCGGGAGCTCGCCGCCTGCTCTCAGCCTCCTCTCCAAGAAGTCCGAAAACCTCCAGATACAATTCGGAAATGCCCCCCCCCCCCTGTAATCTACCAAGCGCTCTGGGACCCCCAAGAGGCTGCCAAGAAGCCGGCCAAACTGTACCCAAAGTTCTGGATTGGTTTGCGTGTAACGGTGAAACACTGGCATCCCCTCTGCGAGCAAGGGCAGGGCAACATGGGCACCCAGGCAGCTCTGGGGCTGCCCTGCAAAGGGCCGGCTCTGATCGTCACAGAGAGCCCCCGCAGACGTTCTAGAAAGCAGCCTCGGCCCAAGAGAGAAGGAAGAACAAACAAGGTTGTGGTCCAGCGTCTGTCCTTTATTCAGCTGCAAACCTGGGGCTGGAGGGTTCTGGGGGATTTTGTTCCTTCCTGTGCCTGGCGTTGCCATCGGGTAAGAATTGTGAATTCTATTCAAATTCCAAAGCGATGGCCAAGCTGGAGTTAGCTGTGCCCCAGCAAGGTTCTGTGCCCGTGCCCAGGGCCTATGGCACTGGCATCTTCCGCGGGTCAGGACTGTCAAGATTCTCACTGGGACCCTGCCCTGCCAGCCCCCAACTCTGCTGGGAGCCCCAAGGCACTTCCCTGCTTTCTAGGGCTGCTGAGGGCCAGTCCCCCATCTCCCCCCACTTTCCTCCTTGGGGGCAGGAACTGTCTTCCTTGTACCTGGCATAAAGCAGGAGGGCATGACGGCTGCCTTGTTAGTCACATGAGATATGGCCCCCCACCCCCACCCCGGGGCAGGCCACACAGAGCACCAGAGAGGAAGCCAAGTCGGCATCCAGACCCTCCACCCTACTCCGTGGGGCCACCTGGAAGGCCAAGGGATGGAGAGCTGGCGTCCAGCCCCTCCCCCAGGAACCTCCCAGGAGGCCCGGAGGCCCAGGCCGCTTCTCCCCATTGTTCTTGGGATCCAACCAAGCAAATCGAGTCACTCCCATGAAGGCCCTTCAACCATAGAGCACAGGAGGGATGCCACCCCCCACCCCCACCCAGGAAGCCCTTCCCCCTCGTAGGTGCCCTTGCCTGAGCAGGGCTGGAAGGAGTCTAAGCAGAAGACATCAGCAAGGCCCATGGGGCCAACCGGCCAACCAAAGGCCCCACAGAGGGGCCTGGGCAGGGCCAGGAACCTTCCTCCTCTTCCTCCTCTAAACCCTCTGTGCTGGGCAGCAAAGACCACAGACTCACGGAGCTGCTCTCCCCACTGGGCTGAGCCTACATACTTCTAAACCTTCCTAGGGAATGGCTGGTACAGGCCACATGCTGAGGGAGCTGGGGAAGCTGACTGATTTCTGGGAGGGCTTCTGGGAGGAGGTGGTCCTTGAGGAGAAAGGTCAGAACAGCCAGATTTGGGAAAGAGAGAGCGGGAAGGAGCGTCCCTTCCAGGCCTGTGACAGTCCAGTGTGGCTGGGGGCAGCATCCGTCCTGGAAAGCTGCTTGAGGTCTCTGTCGGGACAGCGGGGCAGTTAGAGGAAAGGCCTTGAATGCCAGGGCCAAGCCCGACAGCGTATGTAGTGCTGTAAGTCATGCGCATCACCAGAACTTATTTCCTTTCTCCACCGTCCCAGGGAGAAAAGATGGTACAAAGGCTACCTGGGAAACAAGCCTGTCTCCGGGAGGCGCGTTTCCTTTCTGGATAAACAGAAACAGAAGGGTTGGTCTTTAGCCCCCATTCACATTCCCCCCTCCCGGGCTGAGGGTGTACCGGGTGGCCGGACCCACAGCTGGACAACGGGGCCTCAGGGGCCACTGAAGGAGGAAACAACGTAGCCCTGAAGTGACTGGTCCAGGAACACCCAACTAGGGAGAGGTGGAGGGAGGATTCACATTCAGGTCTCCCCATGACTCCCCCGCCCCTTTGGGATGTGTGGGGAGGGGAAGAGCACGAATCCCAGGCCAGCCCCCCGGGCAGCAGCTCCAGGCCAGGTGCTCCCTCTCCCCTCCCCCAGGAGAAGGTAAGCCACCCCAGGGCCGAGTCGGTTTCCCTGCAGTCTCCACCCTGAGGGCCTCTTTTAACCACCGGAAAAGTGTTTGACAAGGAGAGCTAGACTGGAGTCGAAAGGCCTGGGTTCGAATTCCAGTCGGGCCTCCCGATCCCGGGGTGACCTTGGGCAAGTCAAGGTCCCTTTTCTCCCTAAAGCGGGGCGGCCACGCCGAACGCCTCGGGGTGCCCAAGGCAGGAGAAGAAGGGGGCGCAGCGCCGAGAGAGTTAAGGGGCGGGCGCCGCAGGCAGGGCCGCGGGGCCCCCTCCTCCCTCCCACGCCCCTCCCCCTCCCCCCGGGGGCGGTACCTGCTTCCGCATGTTATTCATGACGCCCATGAAGCTCGCCAGCAGCTTGGCCTCCTCCCGGGCCGCGAGCTTCTTCTCGGTTTTCTTCTTATTGCTTTTTTCCGCGCCGGACGCTGCCATCCTCCCGGGCACACGCGCGGCACGACCCCGCGCGCACGCGCACACGCACGCACACACTCACCCTCACCCTCAACCTCCCCTAGAGCAGCCGATGGAACGTCCCGGGCCCCCTCCCCGCCCCCACCCCCGCCCCGCCCCTGCCCTGCCCCCGCCCCTCGGAACGCCGCCGCCCGGCTCCCTCAAGCCTGGGCCTGGGCCTGGGTCTAGGCCTGGGCCCGCTGAACGCCAGCCCGGCCGCCGAGCCTGCGCACAGGGGCTCCCGCGGGGCCCGCCGCCAGCCCACGTCACCGCCAAGCGCAGGCTCCGCGCCCGCTGCCCAGGCCGCGCCCCACACCTGGGCCATCCCCGGGGACC
>NC_058134.1:14451632-14468854 GCF_016433145.1 Gracilinanus agilis | reverse complement strand
CCCCGCGCGCACGCGCACACGCACGCACACACTCACCCTCACCCTCAACCTCCCCTAGAGCAGCCGATGGAACGTCCCGGGCCCCCTCCCCGCCCCCACCCCCGCCCCGCCCCTGCCCTGCCCCCGCCCCTCGGAACGCCGCCGCCCGGCTCCCTCAAGCCTGGGCCTGGGCCTGGGTCTAGGCCTGGGCCCGCTGAACGCCAGCCCGGCCGCCGAGCCTGCGCACAGGGGCTCCCGCGGGGCCCGCCGCCAGCCCACGTCACCGCCAAGCGCAGGCTCCGCGCCCGCTGCCCAGGCCGCGCCCCACACCTGGGCCATCCCCGGGGACCTGCAGGCCCACTTTGTGGGGAAACTGAGGCCGAGGGCCAGGAACCTACCCTGGGACACTCACACAGAATTGAAAGGGCCCCCGAATGGCATCCCCACCGACCCACCCCTCGTTTATAGATGGGGAAACTGAGGCCGAGGGCCAGGAACTTACCCCAGAGCCCCTAGATGGAGCTGGAAGGGCTCCTGCAGGGCATTGGGTCGACCCCCTTCGTTTATAGATGGGGAAACTGACCCCCAAAGGGGAAGGGATTTGCCCAAGGTTGTAAATGGAGAGCAGAGTAGAACCCCAATATATAAGGAACTGAACCGAAGACACCACAGGGAAATGGTAGCTTCTCTGCCCGGAAGTGGAGAGGGGAGGCTGAAGAATTCGGAATCACACAGCCCAGGCAAGGCAGGCCGGCTGCTTGCTATGCAGTCACTCAAATGGAGGGCTGCCTGGTGGAGGTGGGACCAGAGCAAGATCTTGGAAGAGCAGAGGACTGCCCAGGGCCCTTTTCCCTAGAACTAACAACTTGCTGGCTGGGTATCAGCAATTGAGGCAGTCGGGTTGGAACCAGGAGTAGCTTTCCCAGCCCTTAGCAATGTTTGTAGGAATGGCTTGTACAATGTCAGACGTAAGAGGGCCAGGAGCACTGAGGACCTGGGTTCAAATACTGCTTCTGATACTTGTGACCCACCTCCCAAGTCTTAATATACTCATTTGCAAAATGGAGAGGTTGGACTTGAAGGTGGTCTTGCAGGGCCTTCGGGCTCTAACTTGCAGAGCCTCTTGATTCACTTAAACAACCTCAACTTTCCCAAAGCAGTTTGGACTGCCCTGAAGGGAGCTGACTGGGCTTTCAACCAGGAGTTGGAGGACCACTTGCTGGAGATCTGATAGCGGGAATGCTAGTCCAGGCGGGAGGAGGAGCCCCTGAGGCCCTCCCTTCGGATTCTGAGATTTGGCAACCCAGATGGCTGTCTTTTTTTTTTTTTTTTTTTTTTTTTTTTAATAAAACCCTCACCTTCCATCTTGGAGTCAATACTGTGTTTGGCTCCAAGGCAGAAGAGTGGTAAGGGATAGGCAATGGGGGTCAAGTGACTGGCCCAGGGTCACACAGCTGGGAAGTGTCTGAGGTCAGATTTGAACCCAGGACCTCCCGTCTCTAGTCCTGGCTCTCCATCCACTGAGCTACCCAGCTGCCCCCCCCCCCCTTCCCTGGCTGTCTTAAGAGTTGCTGAAGGATGTCCTATGGGCTTGGCCTCAGAGGGCAGGACTGGGAGGACCAGGAAGAAGTCAGGGAGGCGGCAGCCTGAGCTTGATACCAGGGAAGCTTCTTAACAATTGGAGCCATCTGGAATGGGCTGCCTTGTGGGTCAGGGGTTCCCCCTCAGTGGAGGGCTTCCTGGGGAAATGCAGATTGGCGCAGGCAGCGATTCCATGGATCAGAGCCCTCCCTCCCCCCAGTAACTGAGAGGAAGCCGGTGATACATTTCTCCGTTGCTACTGTGTATCCACTCACAAGGCAGGGCTACGAGTGACCTGGAGTAGGGGTGGAGCCCTTGGAGTTCAGCAGAGGAGACACTAGATGAGGAGCCCACGGCTCCTCCCTGGGAGCGCTCTTACTTTCTGTGCTAGTGGCATCTCTAGGACAGTAAGCAAGGGTTAGGCCAGCGGGGTTAAGTGACTTGTCCAGGGTCACACAGCTGGGAAGTATATGAGGCTGGATTTGAACCTAGGATTTCCTGTCTCTAGACCTGATTCTCAGTCCATTGAGCTACCCAGATGCCCCTAGGGGTATTTTTGCAATCAGTTCATGGCACTGTAGCCAAACCAGGGCAGAGCTGACCTGAATTTAACACGGCTGGTCCTCAGGCTTCTGCCTCAGTCTTGTTAGAAATGTAGAGCAAGGGGGGGGGGGGGGGGGCAGCTGAGTAGCTCAGTGGATGGAGAGCCAGGCCTAGAGACGGGAGGTCCTAGGTTCAAATCTGGCCTCAGACACTTCCTAACTGTGTGACCCTGGGCAAGTCACTTGACCCCCATTGCCCACCCTTACCACTCTTCCACCTACGAGCCAATACACAGTACTGCCTCCAAGATGGAAGTTAAAGGTTTAAAAGAAAGAAAGAAAGAAAGAAAGAAAGAAAGAAAGAAAGAAAGAAAGAAAGAAAGAAAGAAAGAAAGAAAGAAAGAAAGGCAGAGCAAGAACAAACCTAATGGCGCTGTTGTCCTTGATTTAGCCAGGTTGTGCCATGCCCCTGACCCAAACTCCACAGAGCTTTCTGTAGGGAGCGAGTCCCTGGGCCCTGAGAAATTTGTATGGATAAATGTTTCCCAGAGTCCAGCCGCAGCTCCTGAAAACAGGCCTGATTAATCTCCAAAGTCAGCCACATGGCAAGTCAGGTTCTCTCTCGCCTTCATTTTTCTGTTGTGTTCCTTCCCCAGTCAAAGGCAAGTCTCAAGGATTCCTATGCCTGGCTCTGGAAGTAGAGGCGACCTTTAACACTCTGCTTTTCACCAATGCTGGGGTAGTGCAGTGGATAGAGCCCCGGTCCCCCCAGAGGGGAAGCTGTTGTTCAGTTATTTCAGTCATGTCTGACTCTCTGTGACCCCATTTGAAGTTTTCCTGGCAGACACAGGAATGATTTGCCATTTCCTTTTCCAGCTCACTTGACAGATAAGGAAACCGAGGCAAACAGGGCTAAATGACTTGCTCAGGGTCATACAACTAGTAAGTTTCCTGAGGCCAGATTTGAACTCAAATCTTCCTGTCTCTAAACCCAGCACTATCCATTGCACTATCTAGCTATCCCAGCAGCCAGTTGCCCAAATAGTGGAGGACCAGCTTAAGAACCAGATATGAAGAACGTGCATCACTGAGTACTACAGCCCTCCTGACATCTCAATCAGGGCAAAAGAAATCCTGCAGGAAATCTCATTAGAGCAAACAGGTTTTGTATGGGGGCTTTTGCTCACTTGCTCCCACCATCCCTCCAAAGTAAAATAATTGCCCATGTAGAGAAGGATTTGCTACTAATGAGCAGGGTTATATGGATCAGAGAAATTGATTATTTTTCCCTACCAAGTTCCCCCTGTGAATCCGGAAATGCAAAGCAAAGCAAAGCGAAGCATGAGTTCAGACAAATGGATGCAGGGCCTGCCGTCTTGTCTGGAACATCCTTCCTCCTTATCTCTGCTTCTCTGTCCAGTCTTGCAACCAGAATCCTTGACACCATGGAATGGTTCAATCTCAGAAATGGATGTGGATGTATCTAATGTTATATATATGTATATGTATTACAATATATCTATAATGTGTGTAATGTTTAGAACTATAAAAATAAATGCCATGCTTAAAAAAAAAGAAATGGAGCAAATGACTTAAATATAAAGAAGAAAACTATAAGTAAATGAGGTGAACATAGAATAGTTTACCTGTGAGATCTATGGAAAAGGAAAGAATTTAAGACTAAGCAAGAAACAGAGAATGTTACAAAATGTAACACTGTAAAATGAATAATTTTGTAAATGAATAATTTTTATTACATTAAATGTAAAATGTAATGTGAATAAGTTTGATTACATTAAATTAAAAAGGGTTTTGAACAAACAAAACCAATGCAACCAAAATTAGAAGGGAAGCAACAAATTGGGGAAAAAAATCTTTATAACAAAGATCTAATTTCTCAAATTTATAAGGAGCTAAATGAATTGTACGAAAAAAAAAAATCAAGCCATCCCCCAGTCCGGTCGATAAATGGGCAAGGGACATGAATACGCAATTTTCAGATAAAGAAATCAAAACTATCAATAAGCACATGAAAAAGTATTCTAAATCTCTTATAATTAGAGAAATTCAAATTAAAACAACTCTGAAGTACCACCTCATACCCAGCAGGTTGGCTAATATGACAGCAAAGGAAAGTAATAAATATTGGAGGGGATGTGGCAAAATTGGGACACTAATGCATTGCTGGTAGAGTTGTGAATTGATCCAACCATTCTGGAAGGCAATTTGGAATTATACCCAAAAGACTTTAACTGACTGCTTGTCCTTTCATCCAGCCTTACCACTGCTGGGTTTGTACCCCCAAAGAGATAATAGGGAAAAATATGTGTACAAAAATATTTATAGCTATGCTCTTTGTGATGGCAAAAAAATTGGAAAGTGAAGGGTATCTTTTTATTGGGCAATGGCTGAACAAATTGTGGTATCTGTTGGTGATGGAATACTATTGTGCTGAAAGGAATAATGAACTGGAGGAATTCCATGTGAACTGGCACAACCTCCAGGAATTGATGCAGAGTGAAAGGAGCAGAACCAGGAGAACATTGTACACAGAGACAGATACATTGTAGCACAATCGAATGTAACTGACTTCTCTACTAGCAACAATGCAATGATCCAGGAAAATTCTGAGGGGCTTACGAGAAAGAATGTATCCACATCCAGAGAAAGAACTGTGGGAGCAGAAACACAGAAGAAAAACACAAGATTTATTACATGGTTCGATGGGGAATAGGATGAGGGATGTTGACTTTAAACAATCACTCTATTGCAAACATTAATATGGAAATAGGTTTTGAACAATGATACATGTAAAACCCAGTAGAATTGCATGTTGGCTATGGGAGTGGGGAGGGAGGAGGGGAGAGGAAGAACACAAATCATGTGACCATGGAAAAATACTCTAAATTAATTAACTTAATTAATTAAAAAAAAAGAAATAGGTCCATGGAAATACCGTTAAAGGAGACACATTACTCCTTGCTTTGCCATTGAACCCCCGCAATCATTGGACCTTTCCAGTGGACTTGAAGTCAAAACCTCTGACATGTCAGATCCTTGAGAGCATGGATTGTTTGACTTTGCTATTTGTATCCCTGGTACTTTCCACATAGTAAGTGTTTACTAAATTTTTTTTCATTCAGTTATTCTTTCAATGCACAGGTTAGATGCTTCTTCTGAGAGATCTTACCTGCCCTTCCCAGTTTGTAGCGTTCTCATATGTTTGAAATGATAAAAGCTCCTCCAGAGGAGGGATGGTTTCATTCTTTGGACTTGTGTCTCTAGCTAGCTCCTAGAAGAGTGTCAGGCATACAGAAGGAACTTACTGGATGCTCATTTATTGATTGATGGATTTGTATTACTTTGCATTTGTATTTTCCATGCCTTGCATTATCTGTGCACACATTGTATACACCCTGTAGATGGTAAACTCCTTGAAGTCAGGCAATCATTTTTGATTTAAGGTTACTAATGATTAGCACAGGGTCCTGCACAGGGTAAGTGCTTAATAAGTGTTTGTTGGATTGAATTGATTGAAGAATGGGAGAACAAACTATAACATAAGGATGGGGTGGAATGTTACTACACCATCAAAAATGAGGACTAGGAAGATGATAGGGAAAAAAAGAGAAATAATAAAGGGCAAAGGGCATTTGTATACCAAAAATGAGCTGGAGAAGAAAATGGCAAAAAACTCCAGTATCTTTGTCAAGAAAACCCTGAATGGAGTCACAAAGAGTTAGGCATTGTGGGAAGCCAATAAGAGAATAGATAAAAATCTGAGACTCCTCTTTTAACCCCTTTTGTGATTTCTTGTTGAAAAGTATTGTGACCTTATCGAAAAGCTTTAAGTTCCTAGCAAACCTGAATTTAAAGGGTTAACACTGTTCCCCTTTGACCAAGAATGTAGCTGCCTGGTATAGCCAAGGCCAAAACCTTTAGAAGGGGCAATTCAACCCTGAGAAAAATACTCC
The DNA here is from genome assembly GCF_016433145.1 of Gracilinanus agilis. Lineage (NCBI taxonomy): Eukaryota > Metazoa > Chordata > Mammalia > Didelphimorphia > Didelphidae > Gracilinanus > Gracilinanus agilis. The sequence goes on along the minus strand of NC_058134.1, from coordinate 14,462,778 downwards.
CCAACTTGGCTTTCTGATAAGAAGCCAGTCAAAATTAAGCCTAGGCCTTGTTCTATTCTGAAGCCAATGTTTTGTGTTTTGATATGACATAATTTGTAACTTCTGCACATCTGCAAAGTTTCGGGAGGGCTCTTTTGTGTGAAATAAGTCTTGAAAAATATAATAATAAACTCCATGCTCCTGGAGCCAGTGCTAGAAGTATGAGCTAAAAGACAACTCACGTGTTCCCTCATTATTTCCTTATCAACTAAACTGTCCTTATCAAATTATCAGAGATGATAAAGAGGGGCAGCTGGGTAGCTCAGTGGATTAAGAGTCAGGCCTAGAGATGGGAGGTCCTGGGTTCAAATCTAACCTCAGACATTTCCCAGCTGTGTGACCCTGGGCAAGTCACTTGACCCCCATTGCCCACTCTTCCACCTAGGAGCCAATACACAGAAGTTAAGGGTTTAAAGAAAGAAAGAAAGAAAGAAAGAAAGAAAGAAAGAAGGAAAGAAAGAAAGAAAGAAAGAAAGAAAGAAAGAAAGAAAGTTATTGATCACACACACAAAAAAAGAGATGATAAAGAGACCTCCACAAGGCATGACTGAAATGCGTGAACAATGACAAAAACTACATGTAAATAGACAGAGAAAAGCATCAGAAGGAGATGGGATGACTAAATTTTGATGTTGGTCAAGTGTTGGTTGGTTGTTAACCAAAATGGCATCATGATGTCCAGGTCAGTGTACCATGTGTCCACTGTGGTTGATCGGACCAATATGAGTTCAGCAGGCTGTATCACAGGTTGGGCTCGGATAGCTCATATGAACATTTGAGTTGGAGATGTGTCTAAATTTAGGCATCTTATGATTCTTTTGAGCTACCGTAATTCCGCTTTGGCCTTCTTTGAGGTGAGCATGTCATGCTGGATGGTCTTGTACCAGCATCTCTCTTCCAAGTCTCACCAACAATACCAGATTTCTCCAGAGAGACCTTTAAAGTGTTCTCATTTCACTTGGCACTTAGGCAATGTGGCCAGCCCAGGGGAACTGCTCTCTCTTCTGCAGTAGAGTTTGAATGATTGGCAGTTTAGTCCAAGAAAGGACTTTAATGTCTAGTGTCTCTTCTTATTCTTTTTAAATACCTACCTTCCGTCTTAGAATCAATACCAAGTATCAGTTCTAAGGCTGATAGAGTAGACCATTGGGGTTGTGACTTGCCCAGGAACCGTCTGAGGTCAGATTTGAACCCAGATCCTCTTCATTCTAGGTCTGGTGATCTATCCACTGAGCCACCTAGCTGCCCCTCTAATATCTTATCCTGCCAGGTGATCTTCAGAATCTTCCTAAGAAAATTCAAATGGAAATAGTTCTGTTTCCTGGCCGGGTGCTGGTTTACCATTCAAATTTCACAGGCATCCAACAATGAGGTCAGCACAACAGCTCTGTACACCTTCAGTTTGGTAGGCAGCCCAATACCTCTAATTTTTCACTTTTTTCCATCTGAGCCTCCCAAACACTGAACTAGCTTTGGGAATTGTGTGTCAGCTCCATCATCTATGTGGACATCTCTGGAAAGCATACTGCCGAGGTAAGTGAACTTAGCCACAGCATTCAAAATTTCTCCATTTGCTGTAACTGATGGTTCCTCTTTCTTTTCTTAGGGTTAATTGTCAAGCATTTCTCCTGGAATTGTTGGGCAGCAAACACTGTGTTGACCATTCCCTTGGCCCTTTCAGAAGGCACACTGTCTCTTAGGTAGGTGACCATCTTCTGGATGAAGGATCGGCCTATTAGGAAGGACTTCAGCAGAAATCTTGCCATCAATGACCAAGAGAGATACCCTGCCCCTCCCCACCCCATGATTGCCTGGGCCAGGGGTCGGCAACCTTTTTGGCCGTGAGAGCCATAAACGCCACATTTTTTAAAATGTAATTTCATGAGAGCTGTACAGTGCTCACAGTGCTGCTCCTGTAACGGAGCCTGAAAAAAAAATTGACTTTATGGCTCCTGCAGAAAGAGCCATATCTGGCCCTCAAAAGAGCCAGATATGGCTCGAGAGCCATACGTTGCCGACCCTTGGTCTAGGACAACCTATTTCCTTTTTCTGAGATGGAAGATGGAGGCATCTTTGGTCTCCTGGGGGCTAACCTCCTCTTGCCATGTAAACCAGAATATTTCAGTCCACAAGACAAAAGTCAAAATGCTTAGTGATGGCTCAGGATATAGTGGGTTATCTTGGCATCTTCAGTGTCTTTTATTTTATTTTTTTAATATAATTTTATTTTTAATGTGTCTTGCATTATAATACATGTATAACCCAGACTGAATTGCTTGTCAGCTCTGGGAGGAGGGAGGGAAGAAGGAAGGGAGACAACTTGAAACATATAACTTTGAAAAACTTATGTAGAAATATGTTATTAAAATAAAACAAAGAAAAAACATATATATATACATATAATTTTATTTTTTAAAAATATTTTTCCATAATTCCATGATTCATGTTCTCTCCCTCCTCTCTTCCCTTCCTGCTCTCAGAGCTGACATGCAATTCCACTCAATACATGCATTATCACTCAAAATCTATTTTCATATTATTCATTTTTGTAATAGAGTAATCTTTTAGAACCAAAACCCCAAATCATATATCCATAAGAAGAAGTGATAAATCACATGTTTTCTTCTGGATTTCTACTCCCACAATTCTTTCTCCAGATGTGGATAGCATTCTTTCTCATAAATCCCTCAGAATTGTCCTGGATAATTACATTGCTATTAGTAGCAAAGTCTATTACATTTGATCATGTCACATTGTTTCATTTTCTGGGTTCACAGTTCTGGTTCTGCTCATTTCGCTCTACATCAGTTCATGGAGATCTTTTCAGTTCACATAGAAATCCTCTAGTTCATCATTCCATACAGCACAGTAGTATTCCATCACCATCACATACCACAATTTGTTCAGCCATTCCTCAATCGAAGGACATCCCAACATTTTCTGATTTTTTGCCACCACAAAAAGTACAGCTATAAATATATTTTTACAAAACAGGAGGTCCATCCCCATCTTCAGTGACTTTTAAAACATTAATTTTTTCCAGATTATATGTAGGCACAATTTTAAATAATCTTTTTCTGACATTTTACAGTGCATTTTCCCTCCTTCCCTTCCATCTCTTCCTCCCTCCCCAAGATGGCGATCAATATGATATGTTATATAAATGCTATCATATAATATGTTTCCATGTTCATTATGTTGTGAAAGAAGACACATCATTTATACTAGGAAAAAATACTCATGAAGGAAATGAAGCGAAGAATGACATCTGCATTCAGACTTCGTCGGTCTTCCTTCCTTCTGGAACAACGAGTAGCCTTTTTCATCATGAGTCCCTTGCAGTCATCTTGGATGCTCGCATTGCCTAATCATCATACGCTATTGCTATTGCTATGTACAGCTTTCACCTGGTTTTGCTCACTTCACTTTGTATCACTTCATAGAAATCTTCCCAGGTTGTTTTTGTGTCATTTTCTCATGGCACCACAGTATTCTACTACAACTAGACATCACAACTTGTTTAGCCATTCCCCAAGGCATCTTCAATGTCTAACCAAGCTCTAAGCACCCACAGCACCTGCTCCTGCCCCCTTCATGGCCTCTTGGAACAGATTGTTCACACCTGCCTATTCTGCTGGTGAAGTTTTCACATGCTTGAAGTCGACACTCCCTCTAACTGCCCTATGGGTTGGAGGTCTGTTGGTTTTGACAGTTTGCCAAGATGGCTTTACCAGGATGGGGCTTCTTGGTGTGCTCTAGCTTCTTGAAGCTACAGGTGAGTGTTGGGGAGCAGGTGGACATCAAAGGTGGATGAGCAGCCCTGAGAAGGGCTCAGCAAGCCCTCAGAGCAGACGGGCTGGTCTTCCCTGAACACTGCCCACACCTCCAGTGAAGTGTGTTTTGGGGGTCCCTAGTTCTGATGATATGGGCATATTGGGTTGTGCTTCTTTGTAATTTAGTGTGTCCTGCTGAGATCGTTAGACTGATGATAATTCTTTTAAAAAGCAGGGTTGGTGGAATTTGTTGATAACTTGGGAATTGCCAGAGAGAAGCCAGAGAAGGCTGATGACCTGAACTTAGGTGCCATTGACTGAAGGAGAAAAACTAGGTCTGAGGAACCAGTCAGCTACCTCCTTGTGACACTGTTGGGCACTGAAACACAGGAGCTTGGAGGCCAGAAGAAAATGAAAGAGCACTGAAGACTTGCCATTAATATCAACCACTGTGATATGGGAGTACGGGCTTCCCCCAGACACCCCAGAACCTCAAAGGTGTCCCAGGTTAGAGAGTACATTATCATTCTCCCTTGCATTCCTGCAGTGCTAAGGGAAGGTGGCAGAGCTGAGAGGAAGGTCCCCTCTGGCCTCCCCTCTCATTCTTGATGAACACAGATAGACATCTCCCAGTTTGCTTCTGCTAAGCATCTGCTTTAAGCTCAGCTATCTAATCATCCCCTAAACTGGACAAGCTCACCTCCTTTTGACTTTGAGGCATAGAACATAAGCACATGACCCATCTCGGGTCCCAGAGTCCCCAAAACGGCATTCCATCACTCTGCCATCATCCCATTTCTAGCCATGTAGGCCCTGTTGTCAAGAGGGTACAAGTATCCCAAATCCCATCTCCTCTGGAAGGCAGTATTCCACCTGCTCCTGCCTCCCCAGCCAGTCAACCCAATAATTCACTTGCATTAAACTTAATAAATTTTTTTCTATTTTTAAATTAAATTTTCACATTTGTGTTCATTAAGGAGATTGGTCTATAGTTTTCTTTCTCTGTTTTTGATCTAACTAGCTTTGGGATCCGTACCATATTTGTGTCATAAAAGGAGTTTGGTAGGACTCCTTCTTTGCTTATTATGTCAAATAGTTTGTATAGTATTGAGATTAGTTGTTCTTTGAAGGTTTGATAGAATTCACTTGTGAATCCATTAGGCCCTGGTGATTTTTTTCTTAGGGAGTTCTTTGATGGCTTGTTCAATTTCTATTTCTGATATGGGATTATTTAGGTATTCTATTTCTTCTGCTGTTAATCTAGGCAATTTCTATTTTTGTAAAAATGCATCCATATCTCCTAGATTGTCATATTTATTGTCATATAAATGGGCAAAATATTTTCTAATGATTGCCTTAATTTCCTCTTCATTAGAGGTGAGGTCTCCCTTTTCATCTTTGATACTGGTAATTTGGTTTTCTTCTTTCCTTTTTTAAATTAGATTGACCAGTACTTTGTCTATTTTATTTGTTTTTTCCAGAGTACCAGCGTCTGGTCTTGTTTATAATTCAATAGTTCTTTTACTTTTAAAAAAATCTTTAATTTTAAAAAAAATCTTGAACAGAATATTAGCAAAAAGACTCCAGCAAGTGATCACAATTCATTATGATCAGGTGGGATTTATACCAGACATGCAAGGATGGTTCAACATCAGGAAAACCATCCACATAATTGACCATATCAACAAGCAAACAAACAAAAATCACATGATTATCTCAATAGATGCTGAAAAAGCCTTTGACAAAATACAGCATCCATTCCTATTGAAAACACTAGAAAGTATAGGAATAGAAGGGCCTTTCCTAAAAGTAATAAACAGTATATATCTAAAACCAGTGATGGGCAAATTACGGCCTGTGGGCCAGATGCAGCTCCTTGAAATGTTCTATCTGGCCTGCTGGACATTATTCCTAATCTGACAAATACAATGAGTAAGATACAATACAATGAAACTTTGAAAGAGTTGCCTTAGAAACAGACTGACAGATGAGCATTTCCTTTCGTTTGGCCCCCTCTTTAAAAAGTTTGCCCATCACTGTCTTAAACCATCAACAAGCATCATATGCAATGGGGATAAATTAGAAGCCTTCCCAATAAGATCTGGAGTAAAACAAGGATGCCCATTATCGCCTCTATTATTCAACATTGTACTAGAAACACTAGCAGTTGCAATTAGAGAAGAAAAAGAAATTGAAGGTATCAAAGTGGGCAAGGAGGAGACTAAGCTATCACTCTTTGCAGATGATATGATGGTCTACTTAAAAAATCCTAGAGAATCAACTAAAAAGCTAGTGGAAATAATCAACAACTTTAGCAAAGTTGCAGGATACAAAATAAATGCACACAAATCATCAGCATTTCTATTTTTTCCATTTTTAACATTTATTAATATTCATTTTTAACCTGTTTACATGCTTCATACACCTACTTTCCCCTTCAACCCCGCATTCCCCCCACCCATGGCCAACGCACATTTCCACTAGTTGTAACTTGTGTCCTTGTTCAGGGCCTATTTCCACATTGTTGTTAGTTGCATTGGTGTGGTAGTTTCGAGTCCACTTCCTCAATCATGTCCGCCTCAACCCATGTGTTCAAGCAGTTGTTTTTCTTCTGTGTTTCCTCTCCTGCAGTCCTTCCTCTGAATGTGGGTAGCGTCTTTTCCATAAATCCCTCAGAATTGTCCTGGGTCATTGCATTGCTGCTAGTACAGAAGTCCATTACATTGGATTGTACCACAATGTATCAGTCTCTGTGTACAGTGTTCTTCTGGCTCTGCTCCTTTCACTCTGCATCAGATCCCGGAGGTCTCTCCAATTTGCATGGAATTCCTCCAGTTTATTATTCCTTTGAGCACAATAGTATTCCATCACCCGCATATACCACAATTTGTTCAGCCATTCCCCAATTGAAGGGGATCCCCTCATTTTCCAGTTTTTTGCCACCACAAAAAGCGCAGCTATAAATATTTTCCTACAAGTCTGTTTATCTATGATCTCTTTGGGGTACAAACCCAGCAATGGTATGGCTGGATCAAAGGGCAGGCATTCTTTTATAGCCCTTTGAGCATGATTCCAAATTGCCAGCCAGAATGGTTGGATCAGTTCACAACTCCACCAGCAATGCATTAATGTCCCGATTTTGCCACATCCCCTCCAGCATTCATTACTCTCCCCTTCTTTCATTTTAGCCAATCTGCTAGGTGTGAGGTGATACCTCAGAGTTGTTTTGATTTGCATTTCTCTAATTATTAGAGATTTAGAACACTTTCTCATGTGCTTATTGATACTTTTGATTTCTTTACCTGAGAATTGCCTATTCATGTCTCTTGCCCATTTTTCAATTGGGGAATGGCTTGATTTTTTATAAAATTGTTTTAACTCTTTGTATATTTGAGTAATTAGACCCCTGTGAGAGTTTTTTGTTATAAAGATTTCTTCCCAATTTGTTGTTTCCCTCCTGATTTTGACTACATTGTTTTTGTTTGTACAAAAGCTTTTTAGCTTGATATAATCAAAACCATTTAATTTACATTTTGTAATTTTCTCTAAATCTTGCTTCGTTTTAAAATCTTTCCTTCCCCAGAGATCTGACAGGTATACTATTTTGTATTCACTTAGCTTATTTATAGTTTCCTTCTTTATGTTCAGGTCATTCACCCATTCCGAATTTATCTTGGTGTAGGGTGTGAGATGTTGATCTAAACCTAATCTTTCCCATATTGTTTTCCAGATTTCCCAGCAGTTTTTGTCAAATAGTGGATTCATGTCCCAAAAGTTGGGCTCTTTGGGTTTATCATACACTGTCTTGTTGACATCATTAACCCCAAGTCTATTCTACTGATCCTCCCTTCTATCTCTTAGCCAGTACCATATTGTTTTGGTGACTGATGCTTTATAGTATAGTTTAATATCTGGTACTGCTAGGCCCCCTTCCTTCACATTTTTTTCATTATTTCCCTTGATATTCTTGATCTTTTGTTATTCCAAATGAAATTTATTAGTTTTTCCTAATTCAGTAAAGAAGTTTTTTGGTAATTTGATAGGTATGGCGCTAAGTAGGTAAATTAATTTGGGTAGAATTGTCATTTTTATTATGTTAGCTCGTCCTACCCATGAACAATTAATGGCTTTCCAATTGTTGAGGTCCAGTTTTATTTGTTTGGAAAGTGTTTTGTAGTTGTTTTTGTATAATAGCTGTGTTTGTTTTGTTAGATAGATTCCCAAGTATTTTATATTGTCTAGGGTGATTTTAAATGGTGTTTCTCTTTCTACCTTTTGCTGCTCTAATGTGTTGGAAATATATAGAAATGCTGATGATTTATGTGCATTTATTTTGTATCCTGCAACTTTGTTAAAGTTGTTGATTATTTCCACCAGCCTCTTAGTTGATTCTCTAGGATTTTTTAAGTAGACCATCATATCATCTGCAAAGAGTGATAGCTTAGTCTCCTCATTGCCTATTTTGATACCTTCAATTTCTTTTTCTTCTCTAATTGCTATTGTTAGTGTTTCTAGTACTATGTTGAATAATAGAGGTGATAATGGGCATCCTTGTTTCACTCCTGATCTTATTGGGAAGGCTTCTAATTTATCCCCATTGCATATAATGCTTGTTGATGGTTTTAGGTATATATTGTTTATTATTTTTAGGAAGGGTCCTTCTATTCCTATACTTTTCAATGTTTTCAATAGGAATGGATGCTGTATTTTGTCAAAGGCTTTTTCAGCATCTATTGAGATAATCATGTGATTTTTGTTTGTTAGACTGCTGATATGGTCAATTATTTGGATGGTTTTCCTAATGTTGAACCATCCTTGCATTCCTGGTATAAATCCCACCTGGTCATGGTTGATGATCTTCTTAATTACTTGCTGGAGTCTCTTTGCTAATATTCTATTTAAGATTTTTGCATCTATTTTCATTAGGGAGATTGGTCTATAGTGTTCTTTCTCTGTTTTTGGTCTACCTGGCTTTGGGATCAGTGCCATGTTTGTGTCATAAAAGGAATTTGGTAGGACTCCTTCTTTGCTTATCATATCAAATAATTTGTATAGTATTGGGATTAGTTGCTCTTTGAATGTCTGATAGAATTCACTTGTGAATCCATCAGGTCCTGGTGATTTTTTCTTAGGGAGTTCTTTAATGGCTTGTTCAATTTCTATTTCTGATATGAGATTATTTAGGTATTCTATTTCTTCTGCTGTTAATCTAGGCAATTTATATTTTTGTAAATATTCATCCATATCTCCTAGATTGTTATATTTGTTGCCATATAATTGGGTGAAATAGTTCTTAATGATTGCCTTAATTTCCCCTTCATTATAGGTGAGGTCTCCCTTTTCATCTCTAATACTGTCAATTTGGTTTTCTTCTTTCCTTTTTCTTATTAGATTGACCAGTACTTTGTCTATTTTATCTGTTTTTTCAAAATACCAGCTTCTAGTCTTATTTATTAATTCAATAGTTCTTTTACTTTCTATTTTATTAATTTCTCCCTTAATTTTTAGTATTTCTAATTTAGTTTTCATCTGGGGGTTTTTAATTTGCTCACTTTCTAATTTTTTGAGTTGCATACCCAATTCATTAATCTCTGCCCTCCTTAATTTGTTAATATATGCACTCAAGGATATAAATTTCCCCCTGAGTACTGCCTTGGCTGCATCCCACAGAGTTTGGTAGGATATCTCATCATTGTCATTCTCTTCCATGAAATTGTTGATTGTTTCTATGATTTCTTCTTTGACAATTTGGTTTTGGAGAATCATATTGTTTAATTTCCAATTGGTTTTTGATTTGCCTGTCCAGGTGCCCTCACTAATTATTATTTTTATTGCATTATGATCTGAGAAGGTTTTTTTATATCTGCTCATTTGTTTGCAATGATTCTATGCCCTATTATATGGTCAATCTTTGTAAATGTACCATGTGCAGCTGAAAAGAAGGTGTATTCCTTTTTGTCCCTATTTATTTTTCTCCACATATCAATTAAATCTAATTTTTCTAGGACTTCATTCACCTCTCTTACCTCTTTCTTATTTATTTTTCGGTTTGATTTATCTAGATCTGAAAGAGGAATATTTAGATCTCCCACTAGTATGGTTTTACTATCTATTTCCTTCTTGAGCTCTGCCAGTTTCTCCTTTATGAATTTGGATGCTATACCACTTGGTGCATATATATTGAGCAGTGTTATTTCCTCATTGTTTATACTGCCTTTAATCAGGATGTCATGACCTTCCCTGACTTTTTTAATCATATCTATTTTTACTTTGGCTTTGTCAGAGATCATAATAGCCACTCCTGCCTTCTTTTTCTTGTTTGATGCCCAAAAGATTTTGCTCATACCCTTAACCTTGAACTTGTGTGTGTCTACCTGCCTCATATGTGTTTCTTGTAGACAACCTATGGTAGGATTTTGGTTTCTGATCCACTCTGCTATTTGCTTCCGTTTTATGAGCGAGTTCATCCCATTCACATTCAGAGTTACAATTGTTAGTTGTGTATTCACTGACATTTTTGTATCCTCCCCTAGACCCACCCCTTCTTCTTACACTATTTTCTTTTAAACCAGTGGTTTGCTTTGAGCCGGTATCCCTTATCCCCTCCCTTGATTGACTTCCCTTTCTTCCCCCTCCCTTGTTATTCCCCTTTTTTTGTTTTTTAAAGACCAAATGAATTCCCTCCCCCTTCTTCTCCCCTCCCTTTTTTGGCCTCCCCACTCCCCTGCTCCCTTTGGTTTATCCCTTCTGACTTTCTCAGTAGGATTAGATAGAGTTTTTTATCCGGATGGATAATAAAGCTACTCTTCCCTCTCCGGGTTGATTACACTGAGAGTAAGGTTTGATTATGCTCTCTTCCTCTCCTTCTTATGGTAGTATTTATCCCCTCACCTTCCCATGCCCTCTTTGTGTGTAATAGAATATCTTATTTTTCTTATTTACTCAGATTTTTCTTGGTGTCCCCTACTATTCCCCCCCTCTTTCCCACCCCCCCATGTCATCTTAGACCATTTAGTATCCTGTCCTCTCCCTATGAATTATTTTTCTGGTTGCTATAATAGTGAATATTATAATAGTGTATAGAGTTCACTACAGAGAATTATACATAGCATTTCTCCACCTAGTAATACAGATAATTAGATCTTATTTACGCCCTTAAAGAGTCAAGCTTAAAAGACTATGAGTTTTCTTTCTTTTCCCTCTGTTTCTTATTTACCTTTTCATCTTTCTCTTGATTTTTGTGGTTGAGTGTCAAACTTTCCATTTAGTCCTGGTCTCTTTTGTGCAAAAACTTGGAATTCTTCAATTTTGTTGAATGCCCATACTTTCCCCTG
>NC_058134.1:14422938-14451232 GCF_016433145.1 Gracilinanus agilis | reverse complement strand
TTTGATGCCCAAAAGATTTTGCTCATACCCTTAACCTTGAACTTGTGTGTGTCTACCTGCCTCATATGTGTTTCTTGTAGACAACCTATGGTAGGATTTTGGTTTCTGATCCACTCTGCTATTTGCTTCCGTTTTATGAGCGAGTTCATCCCATTCACATTCAGAGTTACAATTGTTAGTTGTGTATTCACTGACATTTTTGTATCCTCCCCTAGACCCACCCCTTCTTCTTACACTATTTTCTTTTAAACCAGTGGTTTGCTTTGAGCCGGTATCCCTTATCCCCTCCCTTGATTGACTTCCCTTTCTTCCCCCTCCCTTGTTATTCCCCTTTTTTTGTTTTTTAAAGACCAAATGAATTCCCTCCCCCTTCTTCTCCCCTCCCTTTTTTGGCCTCCCCACTCCCCTGCTCCCTTTGGTTTATCCCTTCTGACTTTCTCAGTAGGATTAGATAGAGTTTTTTATCCGGATGGATAATAAAGCTACTCTTCCCTCTCCGGGTTGATTACACTGAGAGTAAGGTTTGATTATGCTCTCTTCCTCTCCTTCTTATGGTAGTATTTATCCCCTCACCTTCCCATGCCCTCTTTGTGTGTAATAGAATATCTTATTTTTCTTATTTACTCAGATTTTTCTTGGTGTCCCCTACTATTCCCCCCCTCTTTCCCACCCCCCCATGTCATCTTAGACCATTTAGTATCCTGTCCTCTCCCTATGAATTATTTTTCTGGTTGCTATAATAGTGAATATTATAATAGTGTATAGAGTTCACTACAGAGAATTATACATAGCATTTCTCCACCTAGTAATACAGATAATTAGATCTTATTTACGCCCTTAAAGAGTCAAGCTTAAAAGACTATGAGTTTTCTTTCTTTTCCCTCTGTTTCTTATTTACCTTTTCATCTTTCTCTTGATTTTTGTGGTTGAGTGTCAAACTTTCCATTTAGTCCTGGTCTCTTTTGTGCAAAAACTTGGAATTCTTCAATTTTGTTGAATGCCCATACTTTCCCCTGGAAGTATATGGTTAGTTTCGATGGGTAGTTGATTTGTGGCTGAAGGCCCAGCTCTCTTGCCTTTCTTAATATTGTATTCCAAGCTTTGCGGTCTTTTAGCGTGGAGGCTGCCAGATCCTGTGTGATCCTGATTGGTGCTCCTTGATATTTGAATTGTCTCTTTCTGGCTTCTTGTAAGATTTTTTCTTTTACTTGAAAGCTCTTCAATTTTGCTATTATATTCCTGGGTGTTGACTTTTCTGGGTCCAGTGTAGAGGGTGATCTATGGATCCTTTCAATGTCTATATTGCCCTCTTGTTGTAGAACTTCAGGGCAATTTTGCTGAATAATTTCTTTGAGTATGGAGTCCAAGTTTCTATTAATTTCTGCCTTTTCTGGAAGACCAATGATTCTCAAATTGTCTCTTCTAGACCGGTTTTCTTGGTCTATCACTTTCTCATTGAGATATTTCATGTTTCCTTCTATTTTATCAGTCTTTTGACTTTGTTTTATTTGTTCTTGTTGTCTTGAGAGATCATTGGTTTCTAAATGTTCTATTCTAGCCTTTTAGGACTGGTTTTCGGCTATAATCTTTTAGTTTTCCTTTTCAATCTGGTCATTTCTGGTCTTCAGTTGACTTGTCTCACTTTCCAATTGTGAAATTCTGCTTTTTAAACTGTTGTTTTCTTGCCAGATTTCTTCCATCTTCCTCAGCATTTCATTTTTGAACTCTTCAATAGCTTGTGACCAGCTTTCATTTTGGGGGGGAGGTTTGGATTTTTGTTTTTCTTCCTCTGTTGTCTGGATTTTCTCTGTGTAGAAGTTGTCGAGTGTTCCAGAGTTTCTCTTGATAGTCTTTTTCTTCTGGGCTTCCCTATTGCTTGCCATTGTTAGCCCCGCCCCTTTTTAGCTTTGTCTTCACACTCAGGGTCTGCTTGCGCTTTCTAAGCTTCCGATGGCTCTGGTCTTCTTGTCCTAGGGGTCCGGTGTCCTGGTAGTTCCCGATCTTCCCCTCTGCCTGAGGCTCCTTCAGCGGTCTCGGGGGCTGCTTCCACAGCTGCGCTCCCGTCTGCCCTGGTCCTCACTAAATGTCCTAGCCTGTGCTGGAAATCTTTATTCTGCCCGGGGCAGAGCCTTCACTGGAGCAAGACGCTGGGGAAAGTCCCTGCTTTAGGGTTCTTTATTTAGCCTTGGGCAGAGCCTTCACCACCACCCCTCCCCCCAGCAAGACACTAGGGAAAGCCCCTGCTTTAGGGTTCTTTATTCCTCCAGGCGCAGAGCCTTGCTGCTTAGAAGCTTGGGGGAAGTCCCTGCATAGCGATCTTTCTTTGCTCCCCAGTCAGAGCCTTCACCCGCATAGACACTGGGGAAAGTCCGTGGGTCCCCCCAGCCACTTGGGGTCCCACGTCTGGCCGCTCACAGGTACAAGCCCTGGGGCTGCTAGTGATTTACTGGTTGCCCCAGTCCTGTTTTCACTCTTGTGCGTTGGCCTTGGCGTTGTACGTGGTGTGTGTGTGTGGGGGGGGGGAGGTGTGGAGGGGCTTCTTCCTCTCGCGTTTTAGTGAGAGCTGTTTCACCCCTTTATAGCGTGAAAATGCCCTGATTCTGCGTACCTTCAATGCTGCGCCCTGTTGTGGGGTTCCTTCGTTAATCTGGATTCGTTTTTATGTCCCCTTGAGGAGTCTTGTATGCATCGGTTAGGAGAGATCGAGCAGCAGCTCCTTACTCTGCCGCCATCTTAACCGGAAGATTTTATTCTCAGCATTTCTATTTTTAAGCTAATTACCATAGCCTTGTCATTCTTGTAGAGGGTGTCCCTTCCTGCCCAGGTTTTTCCTCATCAGCTTTCCCACATCACCTAGGCACCTTTATAAAGTCAGGTGACACTCCCTGCCAGACCTATTCCTGGATGCCAGTGGGACTCATCTGGACTTCGTTTTTTGTTTTTGTTTTTTTGCTTTAATTCCTATCCCTGATCTCTCAATGAAGTCTTAGTGAAGTCTAAGATGACATGACAAGTAAATGTCCAAGAATGCTGGTCTCAGAACCCAGATTTCTTGATTACAAAATGAATCCTCCTACTATGTGCAGCTTGCTGTGGTGGAAAGACCCTGAATTCAATGAGAGAGAGGATTTGATTTCAAACCATGGGGCTGTGAAATACTACTAACTTATTCCTGAGAGCAAATCAGCTTGGGTCAGGCATCCTGCTCTTTGCCTCAGGGGTGCTTTGTGGTCCTTGTCTCTCATGTGTCAACTTGATATCTGGAAACTCCAAGTTTGTCCCTACCTATCCCTTGGGAACTTTCCTTAAGGGAGACCCAGACTGACTGTTTTAGACTGAACAATAGACCTTAAAGAACTTAATGACTCCAGTGTAGGTAGGACTATATAGAGATAGATATAGAGATAGATAGAGAGATAGATAGACAGATATAGATAGGTAGATATAGAGACAGATAGAGAGAGAGATATAGAGATATAGATAGATATAGAGACAGAGATAGAGATAGATATAGAGACAGAGTTAGATATAGAGATGGATAGACAGATACACACACACACGCGCACACACACACACACACACACACACACACACACACACATATAATCAAATGTTAAGTACCCTTTTTGTCTTAGAAGCTTTTCCAAGGTATCAAAGTCCTCTCCCTTGACTGGACCCTTTCTTTAGTATTCACTGTAAAGCATCAGCCTCTCCCTGATAATCCTGTCTTGGACTTCCCATTTCCTCATAGCCATGGCAATGCCAACCAATCATACTTCCCTGTCCTCAGTTCCCCAAAAGGTATATAAGTCCCCAAGTTCTGTTGTCCCTTGGAGAATCATGCAGGGGGTGATTCAGAGACGCTGTCCGCAGAGCTCCCAGGGTTGGACTCTATTTAGGGCGTGGCTCTGTGAGGCAGCCAATTATTAAGGATCCGTCTCTTTCCTGATTAAAGACTTGGTTTTGCACTATTTTAGTAGTTCTGGGTTTTTCCAAGTTGACACATGCAAAAAAAATACTAGTTAGTGAATTTTCACAAGGCCAGAGCTGAGTCTGAGCTCGGTTAAAGACGCGGAAGTTTGGCGTTTGCCCTATTTGCCACCCTCCCTCCCAGCTTGGTGACGTTGAGAGTCAAGGATGCGAGCCCTAAAGGTGCAAGCTCAGGGGGTGGTAATGGGGCTGCTGCATTAGCGAACACTAGATTCTTTCGGGAAGCTCACAGAAAAACCCTTTTTAGCCAAAGGGAACACTTAGATTCCAACCAGCTAGAAGGTTCCCTTCTTTGGTCTTTTCCTGCTTTAGAACCCAATTCAAATGTTATTTTCCCTAAGGAAAGGCGTAGGGCAGGGGCTGGGGTGAGGGAAGAGGCTGAGGCTGAGGCTGAGACAGAGAAAATCAGGGCAACCTTTCCCTGCTAGGTAGGAGCATAAAGCATGCAGAAGGGACTGTATGAGATGGAAGTTGGGGTAGCAGCAGCCAGCTGGGGAGGGTCTTAAATCACAGAACTAGAGAGTTGTTTGGGAACTCTGCAGCAAGCTAATACCCCGAAGGACTTTGACTAGAATATATCTGACCACCAGCTGCCATGGACCTCGGGGGAGCCCATCCCACTCTGGGACAGCTCGTGTGGCTGGGTAGTGTCCCTGACATCAGGCTTCCATTTGTCTAGGAATGCTAAACAGCGAGTTTAAGTTGAGACAGTAGGAAAATGTTTTTTTTTTTTTTTTTTTTTTTTTTTTTTTTTTTAACTCTTAACTTCTGTGTATTGGCTCCAAGGCAGAAGAGTGGTAAGGGTGGGCCACGGGGGTCAAGTGACTTGCCCAGAGTCACCCAGCTGGGAAGTGTCTGAGGCCGGATTTGAACCTAGGACTTCCCGTCTCTAGGCCTGACTCTCCATCCACTGAGCTACCCAGCTGCCCCTGGAAAATGGTTTCTTACTGCATCTTCCTGGGAATGAAGGCGCTTTTTTGAGTTCAATTCAACCAAGGGAATCTTCATCAAAAGCCTGCTCTGTGCTAGGCACCACAGACAACAAGGACAAAACTCTCAGTTCTTTCCCTCAAGGAGCTTCTGTTCTTCTCAGAAGTTATATCTGATTCCCAGGTAAGTAAATGCAAATGCTGCCACAGTAATAGAAAATCGTTTTGAAAGGGAGAAGAGAGTGTTCTTTTGGGGGGGGGGGCAGGAAAGACCTAGGGTGGGACAGAGCCCTGCGCTCAATCAGCGATGATGTTTTATTGCCCTTAGTCTCCAGAGGGACTCAAAGACCCAATTCATTGAAGCTCTAACGGAGTTGGGTTCCAGTTCCGTGAAGTTTTCCTGTAGTCAGGGCAAGCACGAACACTTCCTGAGACTTTCCAAGTGGCGGCAATTTCCCACTGATTGTCCCAGTGATGGGGAGAGTATCTTGGCTTTAGCATGGGAACTTTTTTTGTCTAAAATTAATTTAAATTTGTTTTGAAGATGACAATAATCTCTCCCCAGCTTACTTTAGCTGCCATTTACGGAGAAGTAAAATGGATAAAGTATAGATCAATCCTCTTAAGGATAAATTGACTCCAGGAGGAGAAGAGGGTCTGACAGTTAGACCGTGATGGGGAGCTTCAACTTTGATTTGAGAGGCAATTGACTTGACTGACAAATTATTTTTATCTTGGGAAAGTTTAAATGTAGGACATTAGATTATTCCTGGCGGGATGCGTCCATAAAACCCTCTCCCACCTCTCTGTCATTTTATGGTGCTCTAATGGACTGTGATTGGGAGTGGGGGACGCCGGAATTGGCAACCTCGCCTGTTTTCCTCTTACTTAGTGACAGCCTCCTTTGATTTCCTGTGTCATAAGGGAACGCGGGGAGTCGCTTCAGCAACGACTTTCTGTTCTGTAACGATGCTGTTTGCTTGTTCGAGGTGGCCTGCAGACACCCAGTGGAGACAGCTGTCACTAAGCCACTTCTAAGAGTACTGCTTGGGAAAAGGGCCTTGAAAAGACCCAGCTTGGCTCGGCTTTGACCAGTGAGCTTGCCGCGGCAGTATCCGTGACATGTTGTCTGTGCCCGTTTGGGCCATTTCATCTGAAAATTCACTCGGAGGCTGTACAGATGGAACAGAACTCCGAGTGTTCTGTTTGTCTGGCGAGCCTGGTAGGACTTTTTCTTTTTTTTTTTTTAAACCCTTAACTTCTGTGTATTGACCCCAAAGCAGAAGAGTGATAAGGGTGGGCCATGGGGGTCGAGTGACTTGCCCAGGGTCACACAGCTGGGAAGTCTCTGAGGTTGGATTTGAACCTAGGACCTCCCGGCTCCAGGCCTGACTCTCCATCCACTGAGCTACCCAGCTGCCCCTGGTAGGACTTTTTCTTGATAAGGATATTGAAATAATGAGAAAGGGTAGGTTTCTCCACCCCAGCCCCAGTGGTTAGAGCTGGCCATTTGTGGCCCCTGGGCCCTTGGGACTTGATTTCCAATCGCATCTGATAACAAAACAGAAACCAATCTTACTTTTTGCCTAAACAGTCTGATCCCCAGGTACCAGCGCCCTTTGTCGTGATGAACAGCAAGGGAAAGGCAGCCGGGTCACAAATGGGACTTTCCAATGGGGAATTACCAAGCAGTCAATCAGCAAACATTTTTTAAATGCCTTCTGCGTGCCAGGCGCCATGCTTGCACATTCCGTTTTAAATATAAATTGTATTTTGACTTCCAGTGATAAGCACAGCTTTTCAAATCTAGGAACAGGAGCATTAGAAAGGGAAAATGAGCATATGCCAACGGAAACAAACAGAAAACGAACGACAGACTGTCAACAATCGTACATGTTCCTGTAACTCGCCGATCGTTTACCAAACCTCCAGAGATGCGCCTATTGACTTTGACGCACGGGTAGCATCCACGTGTTCTCGTTTGCCTAATTAAGCCTGACCTTAGAAAAATCCTGGTAAAAACTAACGATTATATCTCACGCTAACATTTGCAACAGGCTTTGTCTAATTGCCTCGGTCGAACCACCTCTGCGCTGCTTTCACGACTCGGCTGGAGCTGGTCCAGGTGGGACGAGCTTTTGTTTCTACCTTCTTCACGCGAAGACTTTTGCATTTCCCCCAAGCGGCAACTGCTGCCATCGCCTTCCTGTAGACAACAAGTCTTCCTTTTTCTGCCTGCTTCCCCTTCCCTCCCCGCCCCTTTCCCACCTGGGTAGGCAGTCTGGTGCTCCTTCCTCTTCCATCCAAGGGCTCACTCAGCCCAGTGCCACAGCCTTAGTGCAGATACTGGACCGACACAGCCCAGTGGAGCCAGAACTCCTGGCTCCACAGATCTGTTGACCTCAACGTTCCAGGCAGGAGGGATGACAGGTAGGGGGTCACCTTCCTCGGCTCCTTTGCTTTTTAATCACCAAAGCCAGGGTTTGGACATTATCTTGCTCATCATTGGTGTCCAGCCTCTATTTGTTCTGGAGAATTAAATTT
Source organism: Gracilinanus agilis (assembly GCF_016433145.1). NCBI lineage: Eukaryota > Metazoa > Chordata > Mammalia > Didelphimorphia > Didelphidae > Gracilinanus > Gracilinanus agilis. The sequence goes on along the minus strand of NC_058134.1, from coordinate 14,443,769 downwards.
GAAACGGTTTCTTCTTTTGCTCAAGTGGCTAAAAATCAAGCCACTGATTTCCCACAATACCCTGGTGCCTGTAACCTTGAGCATGATGCCTCTCAGAGCCTCAGTCTCCTCATCTGGAAAATGGAGACAATATTTGTACTATATTACCTACCTCAAAGGTTTATAAACGTTGGGGTATGGTGGAAATGTGAGTCAGTATTGCTATTTCTGTCATCGTTCTTTGTTCCATGTTCCATGTTCCCCTGTAGCAAACATGGGAAAAGAACCGGTGGGGCTGGATGTCCAGGGATGTTCATCATCGTAAGAAATGTTTGGATTGATAAGATCCCAGACTCGTTGGTGTGGTTGAATATCATTGTTGTTTTTCTAAGGTCTGGGCCTGGGATTTCAACAGTATAGGAAATGCCTATTATGGAACCATTAATTGGGATGGATCGATAATTCCTCTCCTTGGCCAGGGCAGCCGAGAGGTCATAGGACCTCCCAGTGGGCACACTTATGGACAAGGAGGGACCTGGAATCAGGTCTTCTTGACACCAAGACTAACCTTCTCTCCACTGTGCCATGTTGCTGCTCATTAGTATCACTTTTATCAAGTAGTTCTTTCATTCAGCGGATTTCTCCTTAGATTTGTTTTCCATGTCTCCAGAGGGCAGAAGGGAGCTCAGTGGATAGGGCCCTTCTATTCCTTGGAGGGGAGGGGACTTCCTGTGATTTCATTTGTGTGAAGAAGTCCCTCCACTACTTTATTTTTTATTATTATTATTTTTTTAATATAACCCTTACCTTCTGTCTTGGAGTCAATACTGAGCATTGGTTCCAAGGCAGAAGAGTGGTAAGGGCTAGGCAATGGGGGTCAAGTGACTTGCCCAGGGTCACACAGCTGGGAAGTGTCTGAGGCCAGATTGGAACCCAGGACCTCCCGTCTCTAGGTCTGGCTCTCAATCCACTGAGCTACCCAGCTGCCCCCTCCCAGCATATATTCTTAAGGGTTTTTTTTTTTCCAATCCAATTCTGTGAGCCTTGTTTCATTTGTATTATCATGGTTTTAGGATCATAGAATGTTGTATCAGGAAAGGATCTACCCAGCTGCCCCCCCGCCCCAAATTATTAACTTCTGTGAGCTTCATCTTCTTCCTCTATGAAGTGGGAAGAACAGTCCCTCCTGGGGCCAAGTTAGCTCTCATCATTGTATATTATTGGATTCTGTTGGAGTGGGCGTTGGCCAGCTCCAACTGGCCTATGGGGGTAAAGCCGACATTATCGGGGCGATCATTTCCATTACAGAAATCAGCAAAATGCTACCTACCTACTGGAGTCTGGTTTATTGTCGTGGCGATTGTCTAGACTCCAGAAAGTGATGGAGAAAATGTTAACACTGCAGATTAAACTCAAAAGTGTGTGATACCTATATCTGGCCTCCCCCGACCCCTGCAATCTATCTGAGTGCTAAATGTTGACGAGAACACGCTTGCTTATAATCCTTGGGTCCTGCTTGCCTAGCCTCACCTCCCAGACTTAGATCCGCTTGCGTGTCTAGTCTTTGGATTCATGACCCCTGGCCTGGTGTATCTGTTTTTATTTTTTATTTTAAAAAAACCCAAACTCTTACCTTCTGTTTTAGTATTAATTCTAAGATAGAAGAGCCGCAAAGGCTAGCTAGTCAGGGTTAAGTGACTTTGCCAGGGTCACACAGCCAGGAAGTGTCTGAGTATTTTTAAGTGCTACCCCTTCCCCAGCATCTGCCCACATCCTTGGCCTTCCTTGCCCTGCCTGCAGCATGAGTCCAATTTTGAACAATATGAGGAAACTGCTCCACAGTTTCCTTTGTTTTAAAAGGGATCCTGCTGTTTCAATGTGCTTTTAAAATTTCACTTTAAAAATTATCCCTTTAAGAAGCAATCTCTGTTAAAAGGAAGGGCAGGTTATAAAATGCTTAAGCCCTGCTGAGATTGATAAATAAACTTATTCTCTGCAATAGGTTTATTTACCCTCTTGTCAAGGCAATTAGCTCTGTAGCCACCATTTAAGGGTTTTCAATCATTCTGTTCTTTTGCTCGGTGTTGCAGCCAAATTGGATGGAACCCAATATTCCCATTCCAACTTGTAGCTGGGTACCCTACCCATGTGGACCTCGGAAAGCAAGATTCAAACCCTGTTCGAGGTAGCCTCTACCTAAAATCACTGTCCATGAGTGACCAAAAATTTTGCTTTTGCCAAATTAAACCATAAGGTACATTAATTCAAAGCAAAACACACTGAACTTCAATAGACTGGCAAAGGAAAGAAAAAGAAAAATAGCCCCATAGATACAGGGAGCACACTCTCCCACAGGTTAACATGCCCCAGAAAATAGTTAGGGAGCACGTATAGTCAGGGATCATGGGAGAGAAACAAATGTAGCCTGGACAACTCAGGTTCCTAGAGTGTTTCCCAGGTGAAACATTTCTTTGTCTCCAGAAATTGTTATTTGCTGCTTTCCCACAGGCTGCTGGTATCAGCTCTTGGTCTGATGATACTATTAAGTGGGCTACCTTCTTCCCTGAGTTAGAAGCTACTGGTGTCATGTGCAGGTTTTCCCCAGAATTCCAGTTATTATGCAACCTCTTTAGTGATAACAGCTCTTTTAGTTCGTAGCAAAGGGGTCCAAAAGACAGCTTTGATCTAAAGGCTTTTGATATGCTGACTGGGTGTGGCTGTGGATCTGACTCAAAAAAAAAATCCATCCAAAAAACCCTACATAGCCCTATAGCTATTTCAACCCCTTCTCCATGGTTTCTCCAGGATCATGAATAGCTTTGTAACTCTCATTTCTGTGTGTTCTTTGAGTACTCTAGGATGCCATTCATTTGTAACTGGTAACTTGGATTATTCCAGGCCAACATACTTATCTCTTCTACACTTATCTTGGGTTTTGGCTTATTAACCATTTTTTATGCTGGACTTATAGCTCTGAAAATTATTGTCCTTACTGAGAGTCAAATAGTTCTGCCTTCTTAATGGGATTCCTTATTACCATCTTATCAAACTCAAGCTTCAGTATTGTTTCTCTTTGCTCTTGCCCCAACCAGCATAACAAAATCCCTTTCTTTTCTCCTTAGCATTTCTCACCAGCCTCAGCTTGTTCTGGGCTTTAACACTTACAGTATGGTACAACTTTTGTGCAAATCCTCAGGGAGCTACCCTTATTTCCATCTACTATAAATTCCTTCAAAAATGTGAATTGGAAAACAAAAGATCTTGAAACTAAAGATGTGCCCATAAATTAGAGTGGCTGAAAAAAAAATTGCAGCATATAAGTATAATGGAATATTATTACCCCTTAGAAATGAAGAAAAAGATTATTTCAGAGGATCCTGGGATGTATAAACTGATGCAGGAGTAAAACCAGGAGAATAATTCACATAATGACAACAGTATTGCACAAAATATCATCTTTTAGTCACTTAAGAGCTCCAATCAAAGCAATGACTAACCTGGTCTCTTGAGGACCTGTGATGAAGTATGTTACTCACCTCTTACTGGAGAGAGTTAAAGAAATGGAGAGAGACACAGATTTTTGACATGGCTACCATATATGTTTCTTTTGCTCGACTATGCTTATTTAGATACAAGGGTTTTTCTTTCCTTCTGTTTTTAATTGGAGAAAGTAGGAAGGAGAGTTGGGGGTGGTGTTGCCAAAGAGGGAAAAAGAGGAAGGCTTTTAAAAATACACAGAGAGGAAGAAAAGAAATTCAGAAGGAAGTACTAAGAAGTAGGATAGTTTTGAAAGTAATGGGCTGACTTTATTATATAGTTTTTTTAAACAAGCAAGTGGCAGGGAATAGATTCAGTTTCATAGCAGTTTTCTTCTTGTGTTGAATATGGAAATGGACATCTTGTTGGTGTTTCATAAGTTCAGAATTTTAAAAAACTAAATTCAGAAAAAATAAAAATGTAAGTTGTTGAAGTTTCCTGTAGTGAAACTTGATTATCAGCTATTCTCTGAAATCAGTATTCCATTTCTAGCTTCTCTGGCATTTATTTAAGTCATTCAGGATCCTTGGTTGGAATGTAACCATTCTTCAATTCTGTGTCTCAGAATTTTTGGCTTCCTTCAAAATTCAACTTAGTCGCCACCAAAATTCCATGACTCCTTCCCTGATTCTTCTCAGTGCCCTCTCCTTCCCCATTCCAGCTGGGCATTGATTATAGTTGGACTATAGTTCTTTAGGTATCTGCCATGCTCCTCTAGTAGGAAATAAACTTCCTGAGGGGAGCTACTGTTTTCTTTTTATCTGTGTATTTAGTTGAGGTCCCTAGCACAGTGCTCTGCATATAATAAGTGGTTAATAAATGCTTATTTTAAAATTAGACAGCACCTCTCTTTTTTTATTCTACATCATGATCATTTGTTCTATGTTTTCAAATGGCTTTTTTTTTGAGAGTATTTCATCCTTCTTGGACTGATCTCCGCCACAGAATTTTGGGATGAGAGATCCTGTCTATTCTTTCTCTGAATTCCTTGAAGCTCTCCGTCCTCAGGGTTAGGTTATATTTCAGTCCATGTCTGACATTCCTTTCCTTATTCTCTTCTGAGTTCCTAGTTGTGGTGGACATTTCTTCCCAAGGTTCCCATCTCCTTATTCTTTAGTGCCTGTTATTGGCCAGACAGAAACTGGAATAGCTCAAGGGAGTTGTTCTACATTATCGCTTTCTTTACAAGTATATATAGGGGCAGCTGGGTAGCTCAGTGGATGGAGAGCCAGGCCTAGAGACGGGAGGTCCTAGGTTCAAATCTGGCCTCAGATACTACCCAGCTGTGTGACCCTGGGCAAGTCACTTGGCCCCCATTGCCTAAAAGAACAAAACAAAACAAAACAAAAAAGTATATATAGGGGCAGCTGGGTAGCTCAGTGAATTGAGAGTCAGGTCTAGAGACAGGAGGTCCTAGGTTCAAATCTGGTCTCAGACACTTCCCACCTGTGTGACCCTGGGCAAGTCACTTGATCCCCATTGCCTACCCTTACCACTCTTCTGCCTAGGAGCCAATACACAGAAGTTAAGGGTTTAAAATTAAAAAAAAAAAAAGAAGTATATATAAATGTCATAGTTAGTTCGGACCTGTGATTTCATCATCCTAGAGATTTCCTCATTAGGAAACTTTCTCTACAACCATTCTATAATATATAGCCTTTAAGAGTTTTGGTGACTTGTCCAGGATCTCTTTCACAGCCAAGTATGTTTCAGGGGCAGGACTAGGACCGAGGAGTCCAAGAGCAATTCTTGTGCTCTTGGAGGCTGCCTCTTGTCGTGAGCCAAATAGCTGTTTTGGTTAGTTTGATGCAGTGATGTTTTGTTAGACAAAGTATAAGTGACTCTTCCTTGCGCGAATCCAAATATTTATTCCTGAATATGAAAAGTCAACCCTGAAATCATGTCCTTCTTGATGCAAAGAGAAGAATGACTCATTTTAACAGACGCGCCTTTCCTTCAGACACTCAAGTCGTCAGCCGGCTCTCTGATCTCATCCATTCTGGACTCGCTCCTAAAGATCAGACCTCCCGGCGTCCGCACCTACTCGTTCCGCGTGGGGCTAGTGTCTGTGTTCTCCCAAGGTTGCCTCAGGACTTCAACCCAACGTGCTGGAAGCCCTCCTTGGTTTCCCCTGACCTCGCGGGAAGACTAGTGGAGCTCTCCGATTGCCCACCCGTATTCTACCGTGCCGGCCACATGACCAGCCCCTCTGCCCTTCCTGCTGTGCAGCGGCTTGATGACCTCCCTCACCCTGGTCCACATCGCAGCCTACCCAGAGCCACCGTGGGCTTCTCCATGGCTTCCCGCAGGATGCTCGTAGTTATCCGTTTGGAGGCAGCGGGGTTTGTTCCATATCTCGCTGCCATATAATAACACTAGTAACATTTACCGGTGTTTCCTTCTAATAACTAAGCGAGTAATAAAAATGTCCAGTTAGATAAGTGTCCCCACATGTGTCAAGGGCTGTCATGTGGAAGAGAGATTAGATGTGTTCTACTTGGTCCCAGAGGGTGCGATAAGCATGCTATCAATGCCTTTCTCCAAGTTATTGATAGAAAAGCCCCGTTCCCCGGGGCACCCCACTGGAGAGTGCCTTCGAAGCGGACAATAAACCATTAATGATTTCTCTTTGGTCCAGCCATTCAAGCAGTCCCAAATCTAATTACACTCTCCTCCAGCCCACATCTCTACATCTTCCCCAAGATTAGCATGAGATACTGTCAAAGGCCTCGCTAAAGTCAGAGGAAACGGTAGCTCTAGCGTTTCCCCAACCTCCCACTTTAGTAATCCTGTTACAAAAGAGAGAGAGAGATGAGGTGAGTCTGGTGTTCCTTTTTCTAGCTGTACACTAAGTGTCCCTTATAGAACTAGGAGCTATGAAGCAACCCCCAGGCTCTGTCCTGGCCCCTTTTCTCTGCGTTTTCTCAGTTGATGACCTCATTAGCATCCTCTTATCTCCACTCCTCTATTTGGCATCGATGCAATTCCTACCTTGGCTTCTTCCTGCCTTTGCAGCTTTCTTACACCTCCCTCCCCTCTAGGTGTCCAATGAGGAATCCAGGGGCCCACGTGAAAATATTCCATTTCCCATCTGCTTTTTATTTTATTTTATTTTTTATTTTTTTAAACCCTTAACTTCTGAGTATTGGCTCCTTAGGTGGAAGAGTGGTAAGGGTGGGCCATGGGGGTCAAGTGACTTGCCCAGGGTCACCCAGCTGGGAAGTGTCTGAGGCCAGATTTGAACCTAGGACCTCCCATCTCTAGGCCTGGCTCTCCATCCACTGAGCTACCCAGCTGCCCCCTCCCATCTGCTTTTGCATTGGCTTTGTCCTGTGTCTGATCCCCTGCTCTCTGCCTCGGTTTCCCTAACTCCCTTTGAAACTTTGCTCAAAGTTCCCCTGCAGCAGGAGGCCTTTCCTGGTTCAACCTGTTGCAATATGTCTCAGCCTTTCAGATTACCTTCTCTGTATGTAGCTTGTATGTACTGAGCCATTTGCACGCATTACCAACCCTTGGTCCCGGGCATAGTAAATGGTTCCCGAGTATCGGTGATCTCACTGACGATGGATGAATCTCATGGAAAAGGCTCCTCTCGTCACGCTTTGCTTCAGTTCTCATTCTCGTCCCCCACTGCTTCTGAGATCTCACCAGGCCGTCCCTGCATGTGCCTCCCAGGACCTTAAATGCAATCTCTTAGAATAACCTCCTGTGGCCTGAACCCTTCCCGTTCTTCTGCCTCCCTGTTTCTTGCATTCTGTCCCATCCAGGTGCTTCTCTTGAACCCCTCTCTCTGCTTCCACTGCTCACAGCCAATCAATTGCTGAGTCCCATTTATTCTCCTTTTGTGCCTCTTACACCCATCTCCTCCTCTCTTTCCCCATTGCCACCACCTAGGACAGATCCTTGATACGGATCCCCTTTGCTAACATAACTCCTCTATGCCAGCTCTTTAGGCGTCTCCCCTCTCTGATCTATCTCTTTGCTGCCAGACCATTTTATATTTACTTAGCTAAGCACAAGGTTTGATGCCTGATAAAATGGAGGAAGGGCCTGGGTTTGGGTTCGGTTTTTTGCTCCTCTAAGGCACCGCATGCCTCGTGCCTAGCATGATACTTGGCATCTCCATGGGGAACGGCCGTCAGATTTCATTGATCTTGGGAACATCCAGGCGAGAAGCTCCCTCCACGGATGCTGCTCAATACTTTCTCTACAGCTTCTACCTTGGAGAGTTGCCTGGTGTTCTGAAGGGTTAAGAGACTTACCCAGTATCACACAGTCAGTCCCTTAGAGGAGGGACTAGAATTGATAGCTTCCTGGCTCTGAGGCGAGCTCTGTATTCACACTGCTTGGCACCTAGTAGGTGCTTTGATGAACTAATTAGTTGATTTGTTGAAAGCAACAGAATTAACTCCCCCCCAAAGGACAAAAAAAAAAAAACATTTAAAAACCTAAGCCAGATAGATGACAGAATTTGATTCCAGTTAAGATATACCCTGTCCCCATGCCACTGCTTAATGGGCCATTAGAGCCAAAAAATCATCCCCTACGGGCCAGCTTCTGGTAATGAACCTTTCTCCATGCTCAGCTAGGCTGGCTCTCCCATAGCCGACACAGCTCGTCTCTAGGCTCCTACCTGAAACCTTGGAAGAACTTGGGCTACCAAGCTTGCTTTCTGGGGCCGGAACTTTGGAGAGTCCGGGGACTCCCCATTGCAAGTGTAGAGCTCACAGCTTCTGTCTGGGAGTGGCCACCTCTGGTTTGTAGCACATGCCTGCCTTGGTGTGTCTTAGAGGCTTCTGTCTGTTTGCCATTTATCCCAGCTACTGTCCCATATCTCTCCTCCCTTTGGGGCCTAACCTCCTTGAGCAAGCCATCCACCACACCTCTATTTCCTCCAAACTCTTCTTATGGTTCTAGTTTGACTTCTGATCTCAACTCTCTCTCTCTCTCTCTTTTTTTAAATTTTTATCTTCCATCTTGGAATCTGTGTATTGGTTCCAAGGCAGAAGAGCAGTAAGGGCTAGGCAATGGGGGTGAAGTGACTTGTCCAGGGTAACACAGCTAGGAAGTGTCTGAGACCAGATTGGAACCTGGGACCTCCCATCTCTAGGTCTGCCACCTAACTGCCTCCTTGATCTCAACTTTCAACTGAAACTACTCTCAAAGAGTCACTCACTTTCTTAATTGCCAGATTGAATGACGTCTTGCTCAGTCCTCATTCTTTTGCACCATTCCAGAGTCTTCGGCACTGTTGATCACTTTCTCTTCCTTGAACGTCTCTTCTCTCTAGGGTTTGATGGCACTAGTCCCTCCTGGCTTTCCTCCTACCTATCTGCACTCCTCCATCTTCTTTGCTGGGTCTTCACCCAGGACATGACCATCATCCATGGGTGTTCCACATAGGGTTCTGTCTTGGGCCTCTTCCCCTCTCTATCCCTTTGGTGATCTTATCAACTTTTAAGGATTCAATCTCTATGATGACGATTCTCAAGTCCACTTATCCAACTCTAAGCTCCATAATGATGTCCAGTCTGGTATCTTCAACAGTCTCTTAGACATCTCAGCACGAATATCTTGTAGACCTTTTAAACTTAATATGCCCCAAACTGAACTCATTCCTGCCCCCCAAAATGTCTCTTCAAACTTTCTCTACTCTCACTGTGCTAGAAAGATGGTACCCCCCATCCTTCCGGGCCCCAGGCTCACAGCCCAAGTGCCATCCTTGATTCTTGACTTTCTCCTCCCTTCCCTTTCCCATGTTCAATCTGGTTTCCATGACCTATTGATCTTACCTTTATAACATTTCTCCCATATCCCTCCTTCTCTCCTGTGACACTGCCACCACCCTGGAGCAGCACCTTATCACTTCCCACCTGTACTATCACCGTGGCCTCATGGTTGATCTCTCTGCCACAAGTCTCTTCTCATTCCAGTCCATCTGCCTATAGATTACATCTGACCATGTCGCCTCACATTCAGTAAACTCCAGTGGCTCCCCATCATCTCCAGGACCAAAACTGCCCTTTCTAACATTCTCCCTGCCTTTCCAGTCTTTTTACACCGTCTCCCCCTACGTGGTGCTGGCTGTTCCTCAAAGAAGACACTCCATCCCTCAAGTCTAGACATTTTCATTGGCTGTCCCCCCTCATCTGCCTCCTGGCTTCCTCAGTTTCCTTCAAGTCCCAGATAAAACCCCATCTTCTACATCAGGGGTCGGCAACCTTTTTGGCCGTGAGAGCCATAAACGCCACATTTTTTAAAATGTGATTTTGTGAGAGCCGTCCAGTGCTCACAGAGCCGCTCCTGTAACAGCACCTGAAAAAAATGGACTTTATGGCTCCTGCAGAAAGAGCCATATCCGGCCCTCGAAAGAGCCAGATAGGGCTCGAGAGCCCTACATTGCCAGCCCCTGGTCTAGAGGAAGCCTCTTCCCACCCTGCTTATTGTCAGGCCCTTCTCGTTGTTGATTCTCTCCAATATATCTGGATTATAGCTTGTTTGTAGAGGGCTTTGCCTACTGTCCCGCCTTTTAGACTGTGAGCTCCTCCAAGGCCAGATCTGTGTTTTCCTTTTCTTCGGATCTGTAACATTCAACCCAATGCCTGGCACATAGTAGGAGCTTAATAACTGTTCGTTGCCTGGCTGACCCGAACAGCAGACTAGTCTATACTAGAGTGACTGAGAGAGCAAATGCAGCAGAAACGGAGGGACCTAAAGGGAAAGAACCGCGGACACATGGAGGGAGCACCAGAGAGCAGAAGCCCTCTCGGTGGTGACCAGACTGGGCTCAGGGGCTGTCAGGAGTAAAATGGCAAGTGGCTAATTAACAGCTCTCAAGAGGGAACTGCCAGTGTCCCGGCGAGGCTTGGGTATTAGCCTCTCAGTCAACTGGAGTGACAACTGGATTCTGGCCTGATCACGACGTGATTCCTCGTCGTTCCGCATCCCTCTTCCGTGTGGGAATAAAACGATCTATCCCATAAGAGGGACAGACAGACAGACAGACAGAACCGGTGGCCAAGATCACCTCTGGGCCCCCCTCTTTTGGAGACGTCATCTCAGGGGCGACAGAAGCAAGTGAGCTGCTGAAGGCTCAGATGATGAAGCCGAGGCCAAACTCTGTCCTAAAAAACTTGGGAGCTCAGCTGGGGCTCGACTCCCTGATTCATGACTCTGTCAGCATCAAGGCCTCCCTTCCCAGAATGGATTTTCACTCCTTGAATTTCAATGGCAAAGCAATAGCGACAATAAATTAGTTCCTGACCTGTAGGCAAAGCAGTCAATTAACCAATTACATGATATTTATGAACCTCCTTAAAGAACAAACAAGTCCCATGTTCCTTTTGTATGAACAGCATGTTCCAGGCCCCCAGGCGATGTCTGCAGGGTATCTTTGCTGCTTTCTTTATCTGATGTCTTTTCAATACAGCTCCAGCAGGATCTGCATCTTCTCAATTTAGGCTGGGAATTCAACACCATTTTGCCCCTTGATTTGGGGTTCAGTCGGTTTGGGGAGTCCTAATATTATTCTCTGTGATTTGGTTTGGCATTTTACATCCTGCCAAAAAAGTTCATGTGACTCGAGGGGTTGGCAGCGGGCAGCCGGTGTGAACGAGGCTGTCTGTGGGTTGCTTGTTGCCATCATTTCTCCCTCGGCTGCTCGGGAGAATTGCCACTACCACCTGCCAGGAGAGTTAGTGGCTGGCACAAAGTTTTTCATTCCTCTTCTTGAGGCAGCATATCCTCATCGAGCGGCTTGATGTGAGAGGCAGTGGGGGGTTGGCACCCTCCTGGCATGCCAAAGGATAGGGACTGGAGTGCTGGCAGAGAACCTCTGAAAGGTGGCTGACCCCCACGATACACCTTCTTCCTTGGATTTGAGCAAAAAGTCATTGGAGGGGGCAGCTGGGTAGCTCAGTGGATGGAGAGTCAGGCCTAGAGACAGGAGGTCCTAGGTTCAAACCCGGCCTCAGCCACTTCCCAGCTGTGTGACCCTGGGCAAGTCGCTTGACCCCCATTGTCCACCCTGACCAATCTTCCACCTATGAGACAATACACCAAAGTACAAGGGTTAAAAAAAAAAGTCATTGGAAAGGTTGGAGGTGTGACTGTGAGAAGATGGGCACCGAGATACTCTGTGAGCGGCAGGAGAAATGTGGCCAGCTCGTTAGAGAAAACCAGGAGAGTCACCAACCCGTTTCTCCTCTTTGATCCAGTCATCCCACTGCTGCCATGTCTCAGAAATGTCAAAGACAGAAAGAAGCAAAAGAGCTACAAGTATCAAAATGTCAGAGCAGAACTTAACAGGTTTTTTTATTGATCTCTTTTGTTTCCCCGTCCCTTATATTTCCCAGGGCATTAAACATCCCTCATAAGAAAGAACAAAAACAAAAGGGGAAATGGGCAGCTAGGTGGCTCAGTGGTTAGACAGCCAGGTCTGGAGTTGGGAGGTCCTGCGTTCAAATCTAGACTCAGACACTTCCTAGCTATATGACCCTGAGCAAGTCACTCAACCCCATTTGCCTAGCCCTTGTCCTTCTGCTTAAGAGTCATTATTAAGACAGAAAGTAAAGGTAAAAAAAAAACAAAAACAAAAACAAAAACAAAATAAGGGGGAAAATATGCTCCATAAAACTAACCAACATGGGGGCAGCTGGGTAGCTCAGTGGATTGAGACCCAGGCCTAGAGACAGGAGGTCCTAGCTTCAAATCTAGTCTCAGACACTTCCTAGCTGTATGACCCTGGGCAAGTCACTTGATCCCCATTGCCTACCCTTAACACTCTTCTGCCTTGGAGCCAATACACAGTATTGACTCCAAGATGGAAGATAAGGGTTAAAAAAAAAAACTAACTAACCAACACATCCCAAAAGGCTGATGTTTTAGGGTAGCGTCCCTCCCTCTCCTATGGAGATACCTGTCTGGATCTCTTCTTTAGAGCTAAGCTGAGCTAAGCTGATTTCATGGCGTTGGTTTGGTTTTCTCATTTCCATTGATGAAGTCATCATGGGTATTGTGTTCTTGGTTCTGTTCGCTTACTCTGCATCCTTTCATGGGAAGTTTTTCCATGTTTCTCTTCATTTTGAGGAGGGATCCTTTTTTTTACAGCACACAAGTCTTCCATTAGCTTCCTATATCCCAGCTATCTCCTCTGTTCCAAAAAATGGACACTTACTTTGTTTCTAGTTCAAGAAATGCTCTATAATTAAATATGAAGTGAGTGCTTAATGCCTGGAAAATGGACTACAAAAACATGGCACAAGGAGGCAATAAAATACCATTGGGCCAAGGAATCGCAGAGCTTGAGAGTTCAGAGAAATATGGGAAGATCTGTAAGAACTAATACAGGGGGAAATGAGCAGAACCAGGAGAACAATCTGGACCCAAGTCCAACAAAGTAAATGGGAAGAACATGGAATGGAATTCCAAATCTGGGTGGTTGAAAAATCACCAAAGGTCACCAGTAATGAATATGCCTCACAACTCAGTAGACAGGAAGGATACTGATGAGACAGGATGTGGTATCCATTGCCAACATATTAACTGTATTTGGTATTTTCGTTCATCTTTTTTTTTTTTTCTGTAGGGAGAGTTGAATCCCAATGAGGAGGGGGAAGAGTATTTCCAGAAGGTCTATAATGTGAAACAAAAGGCATCACAAAGGAGGTATGAGAACCCATACACCCAGAGGAAAGGGACCAAGGAAATCCTGGGATATCTGGGAAAAAAACAAGAGAGAACTCTCCAAGAGAAAAGATTGTGCAGAAGTTGGGGATAGTCAACTACTATAGAGTTAGTAAGTCAACGGGCATTTATTAAGTCCTTCTGGTATGCCAGGCACTGGGCAAAATGCAGAGGATACACAGATAAAGATCCAGGCCTTGCCTTCAGGGAGCTCAGTCTCATGGAGGAGATGACATGCAAATAACTGTGTCCATACAGGATATGGACTGTGTAAGTGGGAGGTTATCTCAAAGAAATGAACAGAGAGGAGAAACAAGACCATTGAATCTGGTGGCAAAGGTGTCATCAGTGACCTCTGTGGGAACCTGATTATAGGGGGCTGAGAAGAGGAGTAATGAAGAAATAAATCACTGGGTGCAGGTAAAGGTAACTTTTTCAAAAAGTTTTGACCTGAAGGGTAGGTAGTAAATGCGCCAGGAGGTGAATGGGATCTTATCTACCTTATCTAGTGTGACAAAAGAGAGGGTTCAGTCCTGCAGCCTCTATGGCATCCTCCACTCCTGATTCTCACTCATGTCACATATTTAATCAGTTGCCAGATCTTCTGGTTTCATTCTACATATCTCTCATATTAGGAACCTTGTCTATTCCACACCACAAGCCTAGTTCAAACCCTCATCACTTCTCATCTCAACAGATAAAACAGCTTTTTATTTGGTGTCTCTGGCTCAATTCTTTTCTTTTCTTTTCTTTTCTTTTCTTTTCTTCCTTCCTTCCTTCCTTTCTCTCTTTCTCCCTCCCTCCTTTCCTTCCTTCCTTTCCTTCCTTTCTCTTTCTTTCCTTCTTTCCTTCCTTCCTTCCTTTCTTTTTCTTTCTTTCTCTTTCTTTCTTTCTTTCTTTCTTTCTTTCTTTCTTTCTTTCTTTCTTTCTTTCTTTCTTTCTTTCTTTCTTTCTTTCTTTCTTTCTTTCTTTCTTTCTTTCTTTCTTTCTTTCTTTCTTTCTTTCCCTTACCTTTCTTCTTAGAACCAATACTGTGTATTGGTTCCAAGACAGAAGAGTGGTAAGGGCTAGGCAATGAAGGTTAAGTGACTTGTCCAGGGTCACACAGCTAGGAAGTGTCAGAAGCTGGATTTGAACACAGCACTTCCATCTTTAGGCCAGACTCTCAATCCACTGAGCCATCTAGCTACCCTCATTCAATTCTTTTTTTAAAAATTTACTTCTTTTTAGCATTCATTTTCTAAAAATTTGAGTTCTAAATTTCCTCCCTCTCTCCTCTACCTATTGAGAGGGCAAGCAATATATCAATTATATGTATGAAATCATATAAAGCATATTTCCACATTAGCCATATTGTTTAAAAAAAGGAAGAAAAAAAGAAAAAAAGAAAATGAAAAAAGTCTGCTTTAGTCTGCACTGAAGTTCTCTCTCTGGGGGGTGGAGAGCATCTTTCACCATAAGTCCTTTAGAACTGTCCTCGACTCAGTTCTCATCCCACCTTCCTCCTCAGCTCTATCTCTTATTAGGAATCTATGACTTCCTTCAAGACCCAAATCAAAGATAACCTTCTGCAGGAGGCTTTCCTAATCCTTTTTGGCTGCCAGTGCCTTCTCCCTGAAATGACTTTCCATCTTTGTTGCTGTTGAGGTGTTTCGGTCGTATCTTACTCTTTGTGACCCCATTTAGAGTTTTCTTGGCAGAAATACCAGAGGGGTTTGCCATTTCCTTCTCCAGCTCATTTGATAGATGAGGAAACTGAGGCAAATAGAGTGAAGTGAATTGCCCAGACTCCTAATTCTAGCCTTCTCATTCCCAGATGCTTTCATTTTGCTCCATCTTCTGAAAGAAGGACCAGATCATAATTCTTCCTGACCTTTCAAAAGCATTAAACAAGGCCAAGCATATTTTAGACAACAGTTTCTAGCATTTGCCTCTATTTGGGCATTCCTTTATAGAGTTAGTTAATCAGCGATAAAACATTAAGAACTCCCTGAAGGCTGGGACCAAGCCTTAAACCTCTTGTATCTCACACAGTGTCTGACATAGTATCTCGATCCCATTAGACTGGGCCAGGAAATACTCAAATGTTCTTTATGTACCTGGTTGGGACATCTCAGCACTCAGTATCAGCACTTCCTCAAAACCCTTCCTTGTTCCTGGAAATCTCACGCAGTATGTTTCAAGGCTGTATCTGCCAGTGTCTGTGGACTCCTTTCGAAAAGGGCCTCGGGAGCTACACATTTTTTTGTTGCCATTTACATGAACTCCCAGCTTACCACACTATGCTTTTATATATAAGAGAAAAGGATCTCAATGCATCCATAAGCACTAGAAATTGAACCCTTGCTGCAGCTTTGACATCGTATAAAGCACTGGTCCTCTGAGCTCCTTGACAGCAAGGACTATCTTTCCACTTTGCTTTCTCTTCCCTAGGACTGGGCACAGGGCTGGCACATGCTAGGTGTTTTAATATTCACTGACTGTCTGGTAAATGGAAAGATGGAGCTGGAAAGGAAGGCTGAGGGAACAGAGTTCTTGACTGGGCTTTGAGATCTGCATTCTTGTCCTATGGTAAACACCGACTATCTGGATGACTTTGGTGTTCTCCCTCTTCATCTAGAACGGTGATTCCCAAAGTGGGCGCCACTGCCCCCTGGGGTAGATGGTGATGGCCACAGGTGCATTTATCTTTCCTATTTATTACTATTAAAATTAAAAAATAATTTCTAGGGGGCTAAGTCATATTTTTTCTGGAAAGGGGAAAGGCCAAAACAGTTTGGGAACCCCTACTCTAGAAGATGATGGTTTGAACTAGAAAATAGTGGTTAGAAAAGGAGTTCTTAACTTGGGATCCACAAATCAGCGAAGGACCATCCACAAAGAATTTTCAAAAGGATATTTGGATACACACATTTCAAAGAGCTGATTTCCTTTGCTACTTAATGTGTTTTGCTTTATAAAACACATTAAGTAGCAAAGGAAAAACCTTCCTTGGAGAAGGGAGCCTCGGGCTTCCCCAAACAGACTACCCAAGGAGTCCCGGACCCAAAAAAGAGGAGGAACCCCCTCGTCTAAATGATCCGTTGGGGCTCTTGGAGCTCGAGAATCCTGCCCTTCTTCCCACTGGATTTTGCCCTACCATCTTTTTATCCTTTTTCAGAGTAGACATGAGGGAGAAATAGGAGATCTGAAAACGCTCAAAGGAGTTTTTATTTGGAAAAAAACAACAACTTTGTGATCAACTTAACTAAGGACAAAGACAAATAATAAAGCCCAATGTACAAAATGAGGAGTTCAATCGTGTACCAAATCATAACCATCTCCTACCGCACATTTTGCTAATGTATCTCTTCATCTTAATTATACTTGCAAGCTCAATTATGAGTGTCGTCAGGACTGTCTTTGGATGGTGATTCTCCATTATCTCCATTGTCTTCTAATTAAGGCCTTTGATTGGAAGCATTGGATGGAATAAGATGGAGCTACTTGAGAAATCAGTAATCTGCGTAGACCCCTTCACACGCATGTCATTTGCATGTCATTCTGCTCCGGGGAGGCCATTGCCTAGGACACCACGTACAGGTGTGGGACTCCACCCCGAGTCGTGGCCACTCGCTGCTCGTCAGTCATACAATCGTGCTTGATAGGGAAGCGGAGGAGGCTCCGGAATCATTTCAAGGAGCAGGCAGTTTCCTTCAAGACAAATGGTCTAATGGGAATGTTGACAGCTATTTAACCATCAGCCTAAATGATACTGAAATGGAAAAGCCGAACAAACGGTGCCGCTGGTTTCCATTAGCAGGCCCAGATGATTCATGTAAATGGCTTTACTCCCGAAAGTGAAATCACTGAACACCCGGGATATTTATGGAAAAACATTTAACTTCCATTCAAGTTACTCTTGTGTCACATCCAACTCCTTTTGTCCTGTATCAAAATAGTTTTCTGACAGCTGGGGACGACAGTGCCCCAGAAAGGGGTGAGGATGCTCCAAGGGAGCAGGACGGAGCCAAGAGAAACAAGAGGCTCGCCCAGAGGTGCGGGATTGGGAAGGACGAAGGACGGTCCGTTAGGGAGTCTCTCCTGGTATAAGGGATGCGAGACAGCCGAGTGCTAGCTTGGAGGGAACAAAAGATGAATGGAACGTTCTGCTTTGGGTGAGAAAGGGACATTTTGGGCCCGGGTGCTTCTTTGTCTTAATTCAACAAGCGTCTCTTTGGAAATGCATCGGTCCTGATGTCTTTTGCTTTGACGTCCCCTCCACCTGCCCAGTTTATTCTTTGCCCTTGACTCCCCCCCAGCCCCCCGAGCGAAATCTCTTATAAAAAAGAATGGAAGGGGGGCAGCAGTTTAGAAAAACTAACCTCTATACAGAAAACATCTGACGGTGCTGTGCAGGGTTCTGTACGCTCGCCCACGGACACCCTCCTTCTGAAAAGAAGCGCAGGGAGACACTTCAGCTCTTTTCTTTGGGGCCAGGCTTGGTAATGGCCATTTCAGAAGAACATTCACTTTCAGTTGTTTTGTGCTCAGCAAGCATCTCTGAAGCACGTAGTTGTTGTGCAGCGTTGTGCAGCGTTGTGCAGCGTTGTGCTAGGTGCTGTGGATACAAAGATGGCTTTTGTGCCACCACAGAGCCCTCTGGCTCTTTGGTGAAGCCTGTGGATCCCTTCCCAGAGCAATGGTTTGTTGCTCCATTCATAATTACCAAATGAGGGGGCAGCTGGGTAGCTTAATGGATTGAGAACCAGGCCTAGAGATGGGAGGTCCTAGGTTCAAATCCAGCCTCAGATACTTCCCAGCTGTGTGACCCTGGGCAAGTCACTTGACCCCCATTGCCCACCCTTACCACTCTTCCACCTAGGAGCCAATACACAGAAGTTAAGGGTTTAAAAACCTTAAAAACAAATAAATAAATAATTGTCAAATGAGTTAACTAATGTATATAAAGCACTTTGTAGATCTTAAGGTGATATAGCGATACTGGCCATTTAACCAGGACTTTGATTCCAGTATAGTTCTCGTTCCACTTTCTGGGTCCACAGTGCCCAGCGCCTCTTGGGGTGGTGATCCATCAAAGCATCTAGGTGGCATGAGGATTGTTGGACTTAGAAGGAAGAATACTTGAGTTCAAATGATCCCTCGGACACTTGCTAGCTGTGTGATCCTGGATAAGTCAGTTCACTTTTTTCTTAACCTTTAAAAAAAAAATTCAGTTCCCTCATCTTTAATATGGGGATAATAATGGAATCCATCTCTTGGGGTCTTTCTGAGAATCAAATAAGAAAATATATAAAGTTCATTGCAAACCCTAAAGCTTGCTATGTGTTAGCTTTTATACTAAATCTCAGTGAGGGGTCAGTGAAGAGAAAATGTGTTTTTCCCCATCCAAGTCCATGGACCCCTTGAAATCTATCTGAGGACCCCAAGGAAAGAGCCCCTGTTTTAGTTCTTGTGCAGAAAGAGCTAGGCTTTCATAGGTATAAGAGCAGGCCAATTTAATTCCCAGAATCCCCGAGTCTGAGCGTTGGCAGGGATCTCAGTGGCCTCCAGGTCAATCCTTAACTGCTAGGAAAGCCTCACTGAGACATCCCTGATCTTCCATCTTTCTTCTGCTTGAAGACTCCAAGGAAGGGGATCCCACCACTTTGCAGAGGCAGCCTATTTCCTGAATTCAGCTCGGTATTTATTGAGCTAACCGACTGTGCAGGACTCTAACTGTGAGCGCTCTGACTGTACAGGACCTCCAAGTTACCAAGACAACAATCAAAGGGTCCCTCAAGGGGTTTGCATTCCACTCAATTTCATGTGAATGTCCAAAAGAAATGGGAATCGTGATCAAAGAAATGACTTTGGGCAAAAGGAACCTGAGTTATACATAATACAACCAAGCTAAGTATTGAAAGAAAGAGCTTCACAGCAGGTTTCATCCTAAATTTTAATGTGATCGACTCACCTGGGGTCTGTCTGCCTGCCTGTGGCTGAGGATAAACTAGGTTTCACCGAGGAAGTTTTGCAGTGATTTGAGATTGACTCCCTGTGATTGTACCATGTTGTCTTTGAGTAAAAGCTTTTGGAAATGAGGTTAGGACATATCGTTGCTTCCCTCCCCCCCATCCCCCCCCAAAAAAACTGGGCAAGGAATCTGTCCAGACAACCAGATTTGATTCTCAGAGAAGGGACCTGTCCTAAGAGGGAGGATATAGATGGATTGATGAGACTGGGGGATCTCCCAAATTACTGAGATTGCACTCGGTATTGTATTGACTAATTGATATCTACCTCTATCTACAACGTCTCTCCAATCTCCACTTACCCAGCCACCATTACCACAGAGAACTTCATTTCCTTTCTCCTGGACTGTTACAATAATCAACTAGTTGGATTCCCAGTTTCCAGTTTCTTCTCTTCCCAATCCATGCTCCACACAGCTCCTACAATAATCTTTTTAAAGCACAGGTCTGAGTTTGTCAGGTTTCTGCTCAAGAATCTTCAGTGGCTCCCTAGTACCATTTGGATAAAATACAAACTCTTTACCTTGGCGTTTAAAGCTCTTCCTTGTCTGCCTTTAGCCTGTCTTTCCGGACCCGCTGCATACAACTCATCTTCACACATCATCTTTTCCAGGCTGCATGGTCTACTTGATCCCCAGACTCTGCCTTGGCGTCTTTGCCCATGCTGTGCGCCATGCCTGGGATGCATTTCCTACCTAATCCTTTAGCAACTCTTTTTTTTTTCTAGGTTCAGCTGATGGGCTATTTGCTACCCCAAATCTAGCTCACCCACAGCTATTAAAGTTCATTCCCACCACTGCTATCCCAGTAGAATGAAGACTCCTTAAGGGCAGAGACTACTTTATTTTGTCTTTGGATCTCCAGAACCTTCTGGAGTGCATTGCCCATAGTACACCTTTAAACAGGTTGATTAGATGGGCTACAAATCACGTAGGCTGGGAAGACACAGGTTGCCCAGTTGAATAATGGAAGGAGTACCCATGTCAGTGATATCCCAGAGCTATTTGGGTAACCAAAAATCAAACCTACTCAGACTGGGCTGGGAAGCCTTGGTAGGAAGCGAGAGAGAGGGAACTGGTTCTCCCTCCCTGGAGTTCTTTGGGGAAAAGCTTTCTAATCACTTGTCAAGGTTGTGGGGAAAAGGATTCTTGTTCAAATACACTTGGAGCGGATGGCCCTGGGGATCCCTTCCACAGCAAAAGGATTCTCTGATGAAAAGAAGATGGGACTTGGAGTCGGAGGCAGCTTTGTTTCTCCCTATAAGTCCTTTGTCTCCAAAACTACATTGTGTCTCTTAGTCCCCTCGTTTTTACAGATAACAACAGCTATTTTTTTTTTATTATAAAGCTACCTATATGATCCTATATGGATCTCACTAGAACCGTGTGATGGAGGTGGCTCTCTGGATCAAGTGACTTGGCCAAGGTCACAATTGTCATTTCTGACAGTGTGAGTCCAGTGTCTCCAAATCCTAGGTTCTTTCAAACACTCTACTTGACCTCTCTCTCTCTCTCTGTCTCTCTCTGTCTCTCCTTTCTCCTCTCTCTTCTCATCTCCTTTCTTCTCTCTCTCTCTCTCTCTCTCTCTCTCTCTCTCTCTCTCTCTCTCTCTCTCTCT
>NC_058134.1:14405905-14422553 GCF_016433145.1 Gracilinanus agilis | reverse complement strand
CCCCGTCTCTGTCTCTGTCTCTCTCCTGGCTCCCAAAGATATTACGGGGATTCCTTCGTTTCCTAATTGTCATGGCACTTGACTTTCACTAGAGAAAGGTTCGACTTCATTCCTCTTGTATCAGTCATTTGCCTCAAAGATCTGTGGGTGGGACAGGATATAATTTCACACTGATATGTCATAACTCGGGCCAAGACAAGAAAGCTCTTCAAATCCAAATGATACCCAATTTTTGTTGTCAAAAGAAAACAAATTGTGTCTGACCTAGTCCCCGAGGGACCCCCTGGGGAAGCCCCAGGCTGTCAGCCTCCTCACAGCCAGGGACAGCCAGAGCAGGTGGAAGCCCGGAGCATCATTTCCCAAGATGCACCTGGAGCCAATATCTCCCTTGGGAGTAGGAAGCTCACGGGAGGCTCGGCTGTCTTGAGCAGCCCAAATCCCAATACAGCAACAAGACGTGACATCTGGGCAGGAGGAGAAGCCTTCTAAGTTAAGGATGGGCTTGGCTCCCGCTTCTGCCGCCCGGCACCTGTGTGACCAGGAGCAGTTTCCTCGTCTGTAAAATCAGTGGGTTGGCCTGGAAGATTTCTACCCTCTCTTCCTGCTGAGAATTTAAACCAGTTCTTGGACTCATTAGGACTAAGACTGCTCCTCAGATCAGAGGTTTCCCCGGACGCTGACCCTTGAGGCTAACAGAGAACTGGATGGCCAAGACCCTCGGAGAGCACGGACACCCCGACCGACCGGGCAGACGGAGCTCCACAACGAAAACCGTCCCTAGCGCAGCGGCCAGTTCTGCCGCCCGACACTTCGCTTTATCTTACCAGGAGGCCCTTCCTGGACTCCCCAGGGCCAGAAGGGGTTCTGGGCAGAGGCAGGCGCCCTGTGCGGTGGCCCTCTCCTCCTCGGGCGGAGCTGGCTGGAGGGGCCTGTGCTGAGGAGGCTAACAAAGGCCACCCGCTCCGTTCCCCAGCCACAGTGGGTTGCCAATTACTTGGGACAAGCAATAATTTTTGATCTGATTTCATTCTGTGACAGCAGTTCTCTTGTGTTTGTACTTGCACTGACACTCGGCCGACTCAGAAGTCCGACTGTGACCAGATGAAACCGAATCGAGCTGCCTTCCCCACCTAGAGCGAGTTTTCTGTCAGTGGAGTTCAAGACGTTGGGCTGCCCACGTGGCTCCGTGCTCCCTTTTATTAGATTTTTAATACTGTGCTTTTCGAGAAGGGATTTTTATATGTCTTCCCCGACAGGAGGCCAGAGCCAAAGGGAGGGCGCACGGCACAGTCAAAGTTGCAGTAAGATGTTCAAAGTTGAAGGTGTTATCATAGGAGTAAATAAGTCAGTTATAAAGTTTCCTGGTCATTCTCACGCCACTATAGGTCTGAGGCCCCCGACACAGACGACCTCCCCAGGCCTCGGCCAGAGGCCTCCCAAATGCATTCTGGGAGGGACGAGGAAGACCAAACAAGGGAGCCTGGGTCAGCTGAGGCCCGTGAATGCAGCCGATTGCCCGTTTTTATCCGTGTATATACACTGCCCGCTTTAGTCAGGCTCCGAATGGTTTTCACAGTTGGAAATAAAATAAACACAATAAAATGAGGCCCGCGGCCCTAAGTTTGGATCCTCTACCCTTCCTGACAGCAAAATCTCTAAAAGAAACCGTCTAAGAGATACAGGGTGGGTTCCCTGGCTGTGCCCTCCCTCAGCAATTTCCCTCGTGCTGTGCGTGTGGCCACGGAGGCTCCGTCAGGGAGGGGAGGATCTGCTCCGTCTTTGATCTTGTCCTACCCGGGACAGCAAAACGCAGCGGATCGATGAGTCGGTCAGTCGTTCCATAAGAATGTCTCAAGCACATATGTGTGCATGTGTGTTGGGTGCTGTGCTAAGGAGGCCCTGGGGACAGGAAGAAAATAAACAAAACCATCTACCAGGAATAATAAATAGCTGGCATTTCTACAGTGCCCACCGTGTGCCACAACCCTGGGGGATGTGGCTACTATTAGTATCTCCATTTTACAGATGAGGAAACTGAGATAAACAGAGATTGAGTTGATTTACCCAAGGTCCCTGCTGCGAATAAGCAGCCGAGGCTGGATTTCATCTCAAGGATTCCCGATTCCATGGCAACATCTAAAACTCCCTTTCGGAGAGGGAAGGCAAATAGGAGGCAAATAAAGACAAGCACGGGCGGCTCTGACGTCCCTGAGTAACTTTAAGCTTTAATCATCTTAGATGTCCGTGGGATAGCGGCACACTGTCAAGAGAACTCTAAAGGGGTATCCGCAACTTCTCATCATTTGCTATTGTTCAATTTGGGTGACTTTGATTTTGTTTCTCTTCGCAAATGCAGTTTAGAACTACTGAGAAGCCTTGAAAATCAGTTTAACGACAGGTCACAAAGGTTGATGGTTCTGTGGGAGATTTTCAAACAGCTGCCTTGCTCTCCAACTCGGTGATTCCTGTTGTTCTCGGCCCTTTAGAGAGTGGACACCTAAGACGGCTAAGGTGGTACGAAGACTTTGTAAGCACCGGACGCATACAGAGCCCTTCAGGACGGGGCAGGCGGGGAGGAAGGGCTCCAGAGCTTGGTGGGATGGGCAAAGGCTTCACGGAGAAGGCTAGCAGTCAGAGGGAAGAGGGGAATAAATGCGGTCCAGGCAGCTGTGTCAACCGGGACAGTCCGAAGCTATGGAGAAGGGGAAGGTGGGATCTGAGGAACAGGGAGGAATCACAGGGCTCGGGAGAGGGATGACATCCAAAGAGTCTGGAAAGAGAAGCTGGAAGCAGCAGGATTGCTTAGGGCTCTCCATGCCAAATGGAAGCCTTTCGATTTCCCCCAAGGGCCCATGGGAAGCCCCTGGAGTCGATTGAGGAACATGGTGAGATCTAGAGGAACGACATGGTCAGATGGGTGTTTAAGGAAGGTCCCCCTGGCAGCCGTGTGTAGCTAGACAGGAGCAGGGAGTCCAATTAGCACCGGATGCAAAAGGGGCCGAGCCCCTGAGCCCAGGCGGTGGCTGTGTGAGTACAGGCAAGGGTTCGAAGGCGAAAGCTGTGGTGAAAGAACGGATGAGGTTTGGCAGCCGACTGGCTGTGTGAGCTGAGTGAGAGCGAGAAGGAGAGGATAATGCCGAGATCCCGAACCAGGCTGGTCGGAAGGGCGAGGATGCCTCGGGCAGAAATCTCCCAAGTTTGGAAGAAGGGAGGATTTGGTGAAAAATAACGAGGCCGCTTTGGGATATATTGAATTTCAGCCCTCCCCTGGCCATCCGATTGGATGTGTCCATCGGAGGAGAGACTGGACGGAGCTGGAGTTTTAGATGTGGGAGTCATCTGCAAGGAGATGACAGAGCGATGGGATAGTCTTTTTTATTTTATTTTATTTTAATTTTTATTTTTTAAAACCCTTACCTACAGTCTTGGAGTCAATACTGAGCATTGGTTCCAAGGCAGAAGAGTGGTTGGGGCTAAGCAATGGGGGTTAAGTGACTTGCCCAGGGTCACATAGCTGGGAAGTGTTTGAGGGCAGATTTGAACCCAGGACCCCCGTCTCTAGGCCTGGCTCTCACTCCACTGAGCCACCCAGCTGCCCCCTGGGATAGTCTTGAAGTCAGGAAGACCTTGAAGTTTTGCTGCTGACACATACTGGCTGGATGATACTGGAGAAGTCATTAAACTCTTAGTATTTCCAGACAGCTCCTTAAGACTACACATTTCAGGGGAAGTGCTACCTGTATCAGCAGAAGGCATTTCCTCACCTGGGAGTTCCCTACGTGGATAAAAATCACAAGACGCTACCCCTACAAGCTTGTAGCTGGCCTTTAAGAGCCATCATGAGGGAAGGGCTCCTTGCCCATGGCCAGTGTGGTGATTAAGCTCTCGGTACTCAGGTAGGCTGGCTATTCTACCTGATAGCAGGGATGGAGGCCGGATTGGATTGAAAACCTTTCTGCCTCGGTGAGTTGCCTCCCAGGAGAGGCAGTGTGGTGCAGTGAACAGAAAGGTGGATTCAGAGCCAGGATCTCCATCTCTGACACAAGCTGGCTGTGTGACCCTGAGCCAGGCACTTAATGTCAGCTCCCCAACACAACTCCAAGACTGAGTTGCAGTGGGGCAGCTGGGTCACTCAGTGGATCGAGAATCAGGCCTAGAGACGGGAGGTCCTGGGTTCAAATCCGGCTGCAGACACTTCCCAGCTGGGTGACCCTGGGCAAGTCACTTGACCCCCATGGCCCACCCTTACCACCCTTCCACCAAGGAACTAATACACAGAAGTTAAGGGTTTAAAAAAAAAAGACTGAGTTGCAGACCCGGTGGTTTCTTCATTGGGAATTCCCTCTGCTTATGGAATCATAACGATGGTTGAAAACAGTTTTGCCTGATGCCATTGGTTCTTAAAACGAGGATTATCCCCCCCCCCAAAAGCTGCTCTTATAACAAAGAAAAACAGTTAAACAAAAGTGACTGACAACAGTTAATTAAGCAAAAGTGAGGGACAAAGCCATCAGGTGTGACGGCATATGGAGGATTCCATCCCCATCGTCCCCCGTTTCTCTAGCAAGAGGAGGGAAGTATTTTCCCCATCTGTTCTCGGAGCCAAGATCGGTCCTTGCAATTCATGCGAGTTCGACTCCTTTTGATGTTGTTTTCCCTTGCACGGCTGTAGCCACGTATCCTGGCCTTCTGCCTCTGCTTCCTTGGACCCGTTTCGATGCCCATAAACACTGCCTTTGTCTGAGGGCCTCATATTCATTTCTGCTGCACGCTCATGGCCTCTCCCAGGCCGCAGCAGGTTCCAGCCTTCCCCCAATGGCTGGACAGGCACTTTCTCCAGTGTTCTGCCACCATGAGACGTGCCACTGGGAAGCTGTGTTGGTGTGGGGGGGGGACTTTCTTGTCTTTGTCTCCTGCGAGCTGCCCATAACCACCCACAAAGCCTCTTTGCCGAGACAGCTGAGCTCAATACAAAGCAGGTGCTGACTGCCCCCTTGAGTTCTGTGCGTCTGCATCCTGTAGCTGGCAGGGATGGCTTAACTGTGTGTACCTCCTCGCAGGCACGGCTGGGTCCTAAGCCTAGGGAGCAATCCAGCTTCTGCCTGGCAGCCTTTAGGGGAACCTCTATTAAAGGTAGAATGAGGCATTAGGAACGGCCTGATGTCTCCTCACGTGCTCATCTCAGGGATGCTGTGTGGCCTGCTTGGGTGCAGGGATCCGGGAGTAGCCGGACAGCATTCCCTGCAGGGCCCCTGGAAGCTGACAGCTGAGCTCCCATTCAGGGTGCCAGCCTATCTCCGAAGTGGAGCCCATGCCAGGGGTCACACTGAGAGAGAGCCAGTAGTGTGTGCTGAGTCACTCCGCTTGAGGTGAGGGAAAGGGGGGGCCAGCAGAAAGCCTGCTTCCCACTCCTTGAGGGGGTGGAGGTGAAGCCGGACTCCATCATTTCCCAGCCTTTTAGAGCTGTTTGCAAAGATTGCTATTCATTAGCGCTTGGCATTTTAAGATGAGCCATTTTCCTGTTCTACGCCCTAATTACATTGCAGCATCTTTAATGAAAGGGATGGTGAGTCATAGCCACAAGTCTGGACACTTGGCGCCTCCCTTTGGAAGGAGCCCATGAAAAAGAAAGGAAAAATGTCAAGGGCTCTTGCCTGGCCATATTCATGCCTTGGCACTGGAGCTCAGTTAAACAAGCCATTCTCCCTGCCTTCCTCTGTCCCCTTCACTACTTTCTGTGACATCCACTGAATCAGTGAAGAATCAGGGTTGGGGTGACACTTTCTCTGCAGCCGAGAGTCTTAGAAAGGGTTCCAGGTCTAGACCAGGATCCCATGGTTAGAGGATGGGTATCTGAGGCAGGGTTTGAACCCAGGTCCTCTGGACTCTCAGCCCAGAGCAATATTCACAGTACTCCATCATCCCATCTTCCTGAAGACCCTTCATTTCTGAGGCATCCGGATATCTGAGCCCAAGCCTGTTCACTGCCACAAGGCAAGGTAGGCATGGGAGGAGGCAACAAGCTGATTCTCTGCAGGTATGAGAGGTTGCTCGGGTGTCTGCTCTTTCTTTGGTCCTTAAGATGGGGCAGCCTGCTTTGGTGGCTGCCTGCTTTGTGGCAAATTGGGTGGTTTCTTATATCCATGCCCCAGACAACACACTAGTTCAACACAAAAACTTCCTACCTGAGCTCCTAGCTTTCATTC
This sequence comes from Gracilinanus agilis, assembly GCF_016433145.1. NCBI lineage: Eukaryota > Metazoa > Chordata > Mammalia > Didelphimorphia > Didelphidae > Gracilinanus > Gracilinanus agilis. The sequence continues at coordinate 14,416,347 of NC_058134.1, read as the reverse complement.
TCTCTCACCAATTTTTTTTAAACCTTTCCCTTCTGTCTTAGAACTGATACTAAGTATTAGTTCCAAGGTAGAAGAGCAGTAAGGGCTAGGCACTTGGGGCTAAGTGAAGTGTTCAGGGTCACACAGCTAGGAAGTGTCTGAGTTCAAATTTGAACTCAGGACCTCTTAACTCCCAGACTGACTTTATCCGCCAAGCTACCTGGATGCTCTCTCACTAGTTCCTACTTCACAACACTGCCACAAAAATCTTCCTGAAGCACCAGTCTGACCGTTGCTTTCCTACTCAAGAGATGACACTGGTACCCTACAGTAGGGTCCCATATCAACTCCTCTTCACAGTTAAAGCCTTTCACATTCTTGTTACCTTTCCAGGCTTAATGTGTGCTTTCCTTCTTTGCACACCTGATATTCTAGCCAGACTGTCCTCCCGGTTCTTGTGTTTGAACATGCCACCTCCCTCTTCCCTGCCAGGTCTGAAATGTCCTCCCTGCTCTCCTTTGCCTCATAAAATCTTTGAGTTTCCTTCAAAGTTCAAGCCATACGTTTTCCCTTACAAAAGACTCTTCCTCATTCTTCAGGTCTTAGTGCCCTGGCCTCCTTAAATTACCTGGGATATATTTTTTTCTGCTCACAGTTTCTATTCTGGCAGAATGTAAACTCAGCTGTGGCAGGAGCTGGGTTTTGTTTTGTTTGTTTGTTATGTTTTGTTTTCTTTTTGTATCTTGAGCACTTGGTACAGGGCCTCCCACAAGGTAGATACACAATAGGTAGTTGTTGGATTGGATTAGATGAGGTTGGATGTTAGGGGATTGGCTTTCCCTCTGGGCCAGAATTAGAGAATTAGAGAATTTCAGAGCTGAAAGAGACCTTAGATATTATCTTGTGCAAACTTGCTCATTTCACAGCTAAGGACAATTGGGGGCCAGAGAGAAATTAATCATTATTAATTAATAACTATAGGTGCTAGGAAGAGAGCCCAACTTTAATTGTCAATCCTCACCAGGGTGATTTGTCGTTTAAAAGCTATGGATGAGTAGTGGTGGAATTGGGGGCACAAAAAGCGGTCAAAATAAGAAGAGAATTTTGGAGCAGAGCCTTTAAGACTGTCTTCTCAACCTGTTTACTTATGAAAGTCCATGCGTGCTACATATGTGACTTTCTTTAAGTATATTCAATAAGGAAGGGATAAAGCAGAATGGAATGTTAGGTAGCAATGTGTTCACAGAGCAACAAACGACAATTACATTTGTCTTCATTTTGATCATTTGAAAAATGGTGCCCATTTCAGGCAGAAAAAACTACTTGGGGGCTTAAATTACCCAGAAAACTAGGACTGGATAGATATAATCTTCCTTGCCAGTGCTAGGGTTGGCATTTTCTGCTCAGGCTACACAGCAGAAATGGAGTAAAACAGGGAGTTGGCAATGAATGAATTTGGGGTCTAATAGATTCTCCCTCTGAAAAATTCATAACAGAAATTAACAGAAATTGAGACTCTTTTCCTGATTTAGCCAGGCAATTGTTCATTTTGTTTTGAGCTATATAGATAGGCCTATATTAAGATTCAACTCAATTTAATAAACATTTATCATGTGCCAGGCACAGTGCTAAGCATTGGGGATGCAAATAAGAAAAGAAAGAATCTCTGCCTTCAGGGGGCTTCTAATCTAATAGGAGAAGATGGTACACAAATGGAGGCTAGAATGGGAGGGGGCGCTGGGGCTTTAGAGATCATCTAATGGGCATCTCACCCCCTTTTTTACAGAAGCAACTGAATTTCTGAGAAGTTCGATAGTAAGTGGTAGTAAGTGCCAAAGGCTCAAGCTGAACTCAGGATCTCCGCTTGCAAGCCCAGGTTGTTTGACCTGATCTAGGATTCTTTTAGACTTTTGAGAATTCAATGATCCAGATGAATAGCTGGCAGGTGAGGACTTGCAGGTCCACCAGCCAGTTGTATGGTCTGGAATTCCAACTGAACAGCCAGGGAAATGGTGCTTTACTGTTGAAAGCTGAGGCTCCTCACTCCAGAACCACGGACGAACCCCTTTCCCTTGGGTTTCCTATGGGGACCATTTCAGCAGTCAACATTTCCTGGCAGGAGCCTTGATAGCATCTCTCCTCTGCTCTTTTAATGACCCAGAAAATCCATAACTTCCAACCGTCTCCAAGAAAAGAAATCCTCTGGTCTAGGGAGCCCTATGAGGAAAAGCGAGCAAAGTCACATAATTGTCTTGGTGTTAGCTTAGCCTTTGTGTTCATGATCACGGGTCTGAAAATCCATCTCATTCAACCCCCTCCTTTTACAGATGAGGAAACCGAGGCCCAGGGAGACTCAGTGACCTCTTTATTGAAGTTCTCCCAGGTGGGCAGCTAGCAGAGGTGGGATTCAAACTCCTGTCCTCTGATTCGAGAGTCAGTCGGTGCCCTCTTTGCTGTTTGTTCACGCATCGCCCTTCTTTTATTGGCCGTGGCCATTTCTATTTAAACATGGATTCTTGACTCTGCCTGCATCCCGCCTCATCCCTGGCTTAGTGCTGGCCCTCAGTTAGGTAAGACACTATTTCTGGCCATTCTCGTCTCCTGGGAAAGGAAGGCGCCACGGACTATGGGGAAGGAGAGTGGCTTTGGGGCTAAAGGGCACTCTTCTCCTCTTCTGCCTCCGTGGAAGGGGGCAGGGTCGGTCCCTCACTGGTCAGGTCAGTCGAGAGAGCCAACCCGCTCCTGAGCTGGTCTGCCTAAATGTCTGTCCTTGTTGAACAGTCCTTTCCCGTTTGCCTTTTGCCTCTTACAAGGGTCTAGTATAAATTTTTTTATTTTTATTTTTTTTAAACCCTTAATTTCTGTGTATTGACTTATAGGTGGAAGAGTGGTAATGGTAGGCAATGGGGGTCAAGTGACTTACCCAGGGTCACACAGCTGGGAAGTGTCTGAGGCTGGATTTGAACCCAGGACCTCCCGTCTCTAGGCCTGGCTCTCCATCCACTGAGCTACCCAGCTGCCCCCTCTAGTATAAATTTTAAGAGATCAAAGAGAGGGCAGCTTGGAAGTGGGAGGATCTGGGTTCTAATCTGGCCTCAGACACTAGCTGTTTGATTCTAGCCAAGTCTCACCCCCAGTTTCCTAGCATTTACCTTGCTTCTGCCTTGGAACCAATACTTAGAATCGATTTTTCAGCTGGTTTTTTTTGGTGTGCACAAAGGCTTTGGATTTATTCTTTTGTCCAGTGTTTGCTGAGGACGTTTCACTGCCTTCCAGAATTTTTATGTCTTTCCTTCTTCGATCTGGACTCAGTCCCGTCGGTAGAAGGTGGAGATCCCGGCTCGGAGCCCAGGCTGGGGTGGGGGCCGTGTTGGGGACAATGCCAGCCTCGGGAGGCATCTCCAGGTGCTTATTCCTGGCTCCGCCAGCAGATGTCATGCGAGTAGTAAAAAGCAGGCACCCAGCCAGGTGGCCCTGGGCTGGGGCTCAGCCCGCCATCATGGAGGAAAATGACAAGCCTGCCCTTTGCCTTCCACGGTGTGGGGCTTTTTATGCCCCGGGAGAAGCGCGTGGCCCGGGCGGCTTTTCCCTTGACGGGCTCGCCTAATTTCTATTAATATCAGCTTATGGACACCGAGAAAGGAAGGGTAGATTTAGATTCCGATCTACTGAAAGACAGAATTTGCAAAAGGGAGCTCGTGCCGGCCGAGCTGCTTCCCTTCAGAGCACAATTGGCTGAGGGCCGGGAAACGGTCCCAATAGAAAGCCGGCCTCTGCGGTTTTCTGTCTTTTTTTAGTCTTCTTTTCTCGCCTTCGGCAGGCCAGTGTTTCAATGGAAGGACTGAAGGTGAAAAAGCCGAGCCTCCAAAGCAGCTGGGCCGGGCCGGGCCGATGGCCCCCCAAAACCGCGGCCTCCTCGTCCTGGATGTCCTCCGTGTGGCGCCCAACAGGACGTAGAGAAACGAGCAGGCCAGGCCCACACTCAAAGGGCCCTTTGCGTTCCCAAGCGCCATCGCGGGCCTTCGAGGTCCTTTCTTTGTCCTCAGCCTCCCCTAACAAGGCAGTCTTGGACCATTTCTGGCCAGCAGCAATTAAGTGGCTGGGGAGCGGCCCTGCTTCGTCCTGGAGGGGGCTTTGGGGAATGGAAAAGGATGAAATGAGAGCAGGGTCGCCCCTCCCCACCGATTTCTCTGGCTGCCCCCTGCGCCCCCCATCCCAATGGCTTGGGAGCTTTGTCCTCGCATCATGTAAATTCTGCTCTGCTGGGCCACTACCGCCCGGCCTCTCAGATTGAAAAATGCCTTGAAAGTAAGGCTCTCCGGGTCACCAATGAAAAATGCTGTTTGTTCACTGGCACGAATCCGCCGAGGCACGTTCCTACATGAAACAAAGGAGGTCCCTTAAAGGAATGGCCGCTTCCAGGGAAGGCCCTGCAGACCTTGGACAGTGTCGTAGAGCTTTGCACTCCAGACACTTCCTCCAGACCCTGGAAAATTATTTTCCTTTTTTTTTAAACCCTTAACTTCTGGGTACTGGCTCCCAGGTGGAAGAGTGGTAAGGGTGGGCGATGGGGGTCAAGTGACTTGCCCAGGGTCACACAGCTGGGAAGTGTCTGAGGTCAAATTTGAACCCAGGACCTCCCGTCTCTAGGCCTGGCTCTCCATCCACTGAGCTAGCCAGCTGCCCATTATTTTCCTTTTGAAGAGTCAGTAAAACCAACATTTTAAAAACATCTACACTGTGCCACTTGGGTTGGGGGGGAGGGAGGGACAGATATAAAGACAAAAAGAAACAGTCCCACCCCTCAGGGAGCTTCCTTTATTTTGGGAGGATACAGAGTGTCCCCCAGTAAGTCTAAGGATGGGCCGGTCGAGTCCATTACTTCACCCCACTTAAGGGGAGCCATAAGGTGCTGTTCCTTAATACCATAACCAGGTGAGGACACACTTCTTGATTGAATCAATCATAGGCTTTAGATTTAGTCCATGATCAATTTAGATGTCCTAGAGAGCCAACGGATGAACGTTGCCCAGGAAATATGTTCCAGTTGACTGGGGAAACTTGGTCATAGCCTATGAATTATCTGTAAAATAGCAAGACCCAATCAGAATCCAAGGAATCGGGGCAGCTGGGTAGCTCAGTGGATGGAGAGTCAGGCCTAGAGACGGGAGGTCCTGGGTTCAAATCCTGCCTCAGACACTCCCCAGCTGGGTGACCCTGGGCAAGTCACTTCACCCCCATGGCCCACCCTTACCACTCTTCCACTTAGGAACCAATACACAGAAGTTATGGGTTAAAAAAAAAACCCAAGGAATCAAGTGAATGAATGGTGAGCTAGTTAGAAGCTTTCCAGCCAAGGCCCTAAAGCAGAATTGCTTAGGGACTGGGGGAGAGGAAAAGAGATTTGGCCTTGGCATTGGGCTCAGCATCCTCCCTGCCCTTGACTGGAGGAGGATCTGATGAATTCCAAAGGAATGGAGAATTTGGTGCCCTATTTCATTGGTGTCCTCCTAGCAGCACCCTGTGGATAGCAGTAGCTGGTGGAAGAATAATCTGTATCAAGGTGATGAGGATCATCTGGATGTGGTGAATAAAGGCATAATTATGTGTTTATAAGGAGCTAAACAGAAGAGCTGCATCACTCTTAAGGAGAACTCGAGCACTCCAGGAAAAGGACTTGCAGGAGCTGTGAGTTAGTTAGCTGCCTCTTCACCACATTAAGCTCTCTCAGCTTAAGCCCGTTTTCCCCTGGACTCTGCATTCTTAGTAGGAGAATATATCAGGGACTGTTGGGGAGATGTGTCTTGCCAACCCCCCTTTTTTTTAACTCTTACCTTCTGTCTTAAAATCCATACTAAATATTGGTTCCAAGGCAGAAGAGTGGTAAGGGCTAGGCAAGTAGGGTTAAGTGGCTTGCCCAGGGTCACGCAGCTCAACTAGGAAGGGTGTGAGGCCAGATTTGAGCCCAAGTCCTCCTGTCTTTTTGGTCTGGCTCTCCACCTCCTGAGCCACCCGTGCCAGCTGTTCTTACTATACTACAGAAGTAAGTACCCCTTTCTAACAGCTCATTAAGCTGGCTGACTAACATCAACTGATCATCATGGGGAGAGTCCACTGATGGGGGCTTGTGGAGGATAGCAACAGGAAAAGTACTTTGAACCTCCACATCTCAGGGCAACTTCTAAAACCCTGAGGGAACCTGCTTCTTACGGCTACAACTATTGTGAGCACCAGTGAGAGAATTCAGAGAAGAAGTCCAAAGCAAGTGCTCTGTAAGCAAACACAAACAAATCCAAAATGGTTTGGGGGAGAGCTAATAACTGAGGGGATTCGGAAGGAGGTGACCCCTCGGTTGCATTTTGAAGGAAGTTGAGTGTTCCAAGAGGTGGAGGTACATTCCATATGCAAAGATGAGGACAAGGGAGATGGGATGTTGTGGACAGTAAGTAGCTGCCAGGCTGCTTGGATTGGATTAGGGTGTATTAAAGGGAGAAACAGGAAAGAAGTTGGGAAAGTGAGGCAGGAGCTTTGGAAACAGCAAGGACTCCTTGAGATATATGAATGGGAGGGAGGGATGGGACGATTCAGATGTGTTTAGGAGGATCTCTTTGGCTCCTGAGTGGAAAATAGATTCTAGAGGGAAGGAAGGAGAGGCTGGGAGCTCCACCAGAGTCTAGTCCAACAGAGCAGTTTGGGAGGTGATGAGGGCTCGAATGAAAAAGAGGCTGCGTACAGATTCTCCCTGTGCTTTTCCCAACGTTTGTGTACAGTAACTAGGTGAAGAAGGCTTCATCTCCTTGCCCAGCTGGCATGGAGAAGTCCAAGCAAGACAAATTGGATAAACCTGGGAGGATGAATTGGCCCAACTTCCTCAGAAGGGCTTCCGGGTCATAGAAGAATCACTCAGATCTTTCCTAATTTAGTCAAGCAGCTCAAGCCTGGCGCTGCCTCGCAACCATGGCGACCATCTGATCACAATGCAGCCTTGTACAAAGAGTTGGTGGGGGAGAGGGAGAGAGAAGAGGAAGGAGGAGGGACGGGGAGAGAAGAGAGGCAGGGGGTGGGGGGCGTAGAGAGAAGAGACAGACAGAGGGGGGAGAGAGAGAGAAAGAGGCAGAGAGAGGACAGACACACACACACACACACAAACACACACACACACACTGAGAGAGAGACAGGAAGAAAAAGAGACAGAGACAAGCAGAGAGAGAAAGAGGCAGAGAGAAGAAACAGAGAGGAGAGAGAGAAAGAGGCAGAGAGAAGACAGAAAGACACACACACACACACACACACACACACTGAGAGAGAGACAGGAAGAAAAAGAGAGACAAGCAGAAAGAGAAAGAGGCAGAGAGAAGAGAAAGAGAGAAAGAGGCAGAGACAAGACAGACAGACAGACACACACACACACACACTGAGAGAGAGACAGGAAGAAAAAGAGACAGAGACAAGCAGAGAGAAAGAAGAAAGAAGGATGACAGAGCAGGAGGCAGACACAGGCAGAAAGCTCTGCCTCTCTCCTGACCACAGCAGTCCTAAAACCCCAAGAAAATCAGGCTCTTTGTCTTTGGCAGTGCAGAAACATACACAAACCTAATTGTCAAGATGCAAAAGAAATGGAAGCATCTCTGATTTATTATTTATGTCTGAAGGATGCAGCGGCTGTTAAGTAAGGCTGCTCCCGTTTGTCTTCAGAAATGTCCTTTTAATTCTCAGGGAATCTCAGGACCTTTTTATCATGGAATCCTTGATCGCTGGCTTGAGAATTCTGGGGAAAACATCTTGTGGTGTGGACAGACATTCTGTGGCTGGAACACAAAGGACACCCTGGGCTAAGAGCTGAGCCCGGCTCTGATACTAACTAGCTGGCCTGACTCTGGCCAGGCCGCTCGCCCTCTCTTGGCTTAGCCATTCATCTCTAGCCAGAGGCTCTGTGAGGCAGAAGAAAACAACAACCGAGTGTGAATCTCAACTCAAGAGACTCTGGCACAAGTGACCTCCTCTGGACGGCAGATTTCTTATCTGTACGAGAAGGGCCCCAGACATGTAGCAGCTCTGAATCTAGGATCCCGCAGGAGAGGGACCTCAATTCAAGCTGTAGATCAGATGCCCCTCGCCCGACGGGCATAAGGATTATAGAACTTGGGGTCAGGAACCCCCGTTTTCAAGTCTTGCCTCCCCCAATAGCTAGAGTACAATCACAAGCAAGTTGTGCATGTAGTGTTTCGGAATGTTTGCTCATCTGTAATATGGGTTTTATATGGTGATTATTCCTATAAAACCTGCAATATCTACCCCATAAAGCTGTTTTAAGGATCAGAGATCTTGTATAGTAAGAACTTTGTACACTTTAAAGCCTGTGCCCTTGGCAGCTTGAGCTTTTAGAAAAAACCTATGGGGCAACTGGGTAGCTCAGTGGATTGAGAGCCAAGCCTAGAGATGGGAGGTCCTGGGTTCAAATCCGGCCTCAGACACTTCCCAGCTGGGTGACCCTGGGCAAGTCACTTGGCCCCCATGGCCCACCCTTACCACTCTTCCACCTAGGAGCCAATACACAGAAGTTAAGGGTTTAAAAAAAAAAAAAACCTACTCAGCAGGCTTTGAAAGTGGCCCAGATCCGGGTTTAAATCCTAGAGTCCTAAGATTAAATTTTAGAAGGGAAATAATTGACTAATTCATGATCCCTCATTAGTTGCAAAAGGAAATTCCAAGTGCCTTGGAATCGTGAAGACCCCAACTCAATCCTGCTGATGGCAAAGTGGCTGCCCTCCTCTGTGGCTCTGGGCTCTCTCTAAGGCCGGGCATGACAAAGGAGCTGCTGGTTGGCATGAGGTGGGGGCAGGGCAGGGGGCACAAATAGCCGTCCGAAATCCCAGACTTCAGGAGCCCTTCCCATGGCCTCCCTCCCCGTCCCCCCAGCAGTGACCAGCTCAGCTTTAAGGTTCCACTTTTCCAAGGGCCCCCTGTGTGCCTTCAGACCTCTGAACTCCAGACGAGGTGTTTATAACCGAGATCTGTTAGGAAGGGGTCACCTGCCATGCGGCGGGATTTAAATTCCCTTGATGGGCCAACCCTCCCGGGGTTTTCTAAATGGGGAAAGAGCCCTAATTGGAAGGAGAGGGTCAGGGGGAAGCAAGAACTTGCTTTCTGACCCCAATTCTGATGACGTAATCATAGCTGAAGACGTTTAATGTACTCGCAAGGCGTCGATCACTGGCAATCTCTTGCCAAAGTGCGGAGAATTTTCTTGGAGTAGATTGGCAGCCACACCTCCGGTGGCTGACAGAAGATGGCCATGTCCTTCCCGTAATCTCTAAAGGATCAGGAAAAACTCGTGGAAGTGGCCCCCGAAGGGAAAGAGTATGTCCCTGAGGGGCAGAGAGTGCTTAATACGGAGTCAGGAAGACCCAAGTTCAGATTCGGCTTCAGGTACTAGCTGTGTGACCCTGGATAAGTCACTTAACTAGCTGTCTGCCCCAACTCAGTTTCCTCCTCTGCAAATTGGTGATAATAATCCTCTGATTTAATTTTTACACGAGTGGTCGTGTCAAAAGAGGGATTCGTGCTGCATTCCAGCTCCAGAAGCTTCTCCCTCGCCACTGCGCTGCACTGCCCATATCACAAAGGGTATTGGTTTCACTTTAATGACAGCCTTTCCATCAGTTTTAGGTTTATTTAATCTCGTCACTTTGGAGGCTTAATGAAGACTTTGGAGTAAACTTTCAGTAAATGGCTTTTGGAATTATTAAATGCTTCTACTTCCTGGTGACACTGATTCCATCAGAGAAGACCTTTAAAACCTCATGTATTCCAAAGGCCCGGCCATTAGCCGGTACTTATGTCTTGAAGGCTGCGGTGATTTGTTCGAGGAATGGGCTCCTAAAATGTCTTTTGTCATGCCCAGGAGGGAATTGAAGATCCAGGGGATGAGCCGAGCCCATCCGTCTTTGGGTCAAGCTTGGCAATTGCATGTTTTATGACACAGAAAAGATTTCCTGGTGCTGGGAGGAGGGCAGAGAGTCATGGAGTCTACTTCTAATACAGGCCCCGCTGGGGGCTCCTGCCTTCTCTCCCGGCCTCTATCTGCCTACCCAGCCCCGGCCCAGATCAGCATCTCCCCTGGAGCCTGCCTTCTCCCTGTAGGGGAAAAGCAAGTCAACGTCTGCCCAGGGATTTAGGGCAAAAGCTCGCCTTGGGGAGGAGGCCCAGATACCAGCCCAGGGCCAGAGCCTCAGCAAAAAGCGAACCAGTACCTGAGTGGGCACAGGCTGGCGGCCAGTCTGCGTCCTGGGAAGAGCACGACATTTTACAGCCAGCAAATTCTGCTTAGTTCCTCATGTATTAGCTATGGCTCGGGACGGAAGCCTCCTTAAGTGAAAAACTTCTGGCCTCCACTCCTAAGGCTCCCTCCTTCCTTTCTGTCTCCGCCCTACTTGGCTCCAGCCCCTGATCGCAGGGTCCTG
>NC_058134.1:14385905-14400905 GCF_016433145.1 Gracilinanus agilis | reverse complement strand
CTTGCCAGCCCAGCTGCTCTGGAGGCCCCTCTGTCCTCTCCAGACCAGCATTAGAGGATAATCGACGGCAAAATGGCGCTGTCATTCCCTCGGCTTCGGGAGGAAGCAGAGGATCTCCATCTCCCGGGATGGGTGTGTTTATTTGGAGGCGGCGGACAAGCGGGTGCCGTGTGAAAGGGGGAAGCTGGTCCTTACCAAGACCCCGAGCCCTTAGTGGGAAATGGCCAGGAGGAGATTTGGCACCACCCTTTGGAAAGCTTGTTCATTCTTGGCCTGAACCGATAAACACTGAAGTAAATTGTTTAATCCTGGACATTCGAGGGCTTCCATCTTCCCTCCCTCTCTGTAGATGACTCCCAGACCCGCACCTCCATGGGGACTTCTGAGCCGCATCTCCACCTTCCCGGACATCTCCATCCAGTCGTCCCACCAGCATCGCCAACGCGTCGACTCCCAAACCTTCAACTTGTCCTTCCTTCCGACTCCATCGTTTCTGAAGCCAGGGGTCTTGCCATCCCTCCCCTCCCCTTGGGCATCGGGAGCCTTGGGGCTCTCTTGGCTTTTCATTTCTCTCTCCTCCCTCGCAGGCACGCAGTGACCAAGGCCTGCCAGGGCCATTCGCCTTCTCTCCCTTCTCCCTGCCCCGGGGAAGGCCGTTCCAACAGCTCCTCTTCTCTTACCCTCTTTCCTTCCATCCTATCTGTTTTCTTACCACCAACAAAAATGATCATATAGTTTCATAGCTCCGCTCCTTCCTTCCTTCCTTCCTTCCTTCCTTCCTTCCTTCCTTCCTTCCTTCCTTCCTTCCTTCCTTCCTTCCTTCCTTCCTCCCAGCATTCCCTAAGCAGGAAAGGCTCTAAGGAAACAATGGCAAAATAGTCATAGGTTTAGAAATGGGCAGGACCTTTGGTGTTGGCTAGTTCAAACCCCTCGTTTTGAGCGGCAGTCAGCCGAGGCCCGTTGGGGGTTTAAAATACTCATTCAAGGTAATCACCACGTTCATAATTTATGTTCTTTTTTTTAAACCCTTAACTTCTGTGTATTGGCTCCAAGGCAGAAGATTGGTAAGGGGTAGGCAATGGGGGTCAAGTGACTTGCCCAGGGTCACACAGCTGGGAAGTGTCTGAGGCCAGATTTGAACCTAGGACCTCCAGTCTCTAGGCCTGACTCTCAATCCACTGAGCTACCCAGCTGCCCCCATAATTTATATTCTACTAGAGAAAACCATTATCAGTTGGTAAACATTCTGTGTCAGGCTCTGGGTTCAATACTGGGGTGCAAGGAAGAAGGCAAAGCCATCTCTGTTCTTTAGGAGCTTACATTACAACATAAAAGTCAGGATATGCAAGATAAATAAGAATAGGCCAAGGTAGCTTCCAAGGGGAATTGTGGGGAGCTAGAAAGGCCTCCTGCAGCAGATATCATATCCTTTGAATTGTCTTAAAGGAAAAACAAAGAATTCCAAAGAGCTGAAGGTTGGGAAGGAGAGCATTCTAGGGATGGGAACTTACCAGTGCAAAAGTATGGAGGTGGGAGATGAAAGATTGTGTGCAAAAGAATAGCAAGTGGGTCGACATGTCCGGATGGATAATAGAGCACTGGAAAGGGAGGGAGTAGAATGTAAGAAGTAGGGGATGATGTGATCAGAGCTGGACTCAAAGCACATCGCTGGTGGCCCCGTGAAGGATGGAGGTAGGAGACCGATTGGGAGGCTCTCACGAGAGTCCAGGGAAGAGCCAACAGGGCCTGACCTGGGCAGTAGCCACGGGAGTGGAGTGGGGGCTCGGGGAGAGCACTTGAAATCTGGGGCTCGGACCAAGGCTGGTGTAGGAGATGGCAGGGGATGGGACTCGAGCTTCTAGGCAGCAAGCGAGGGAGTCGGGTCGCCCAGTCCTCTGCTCAGAAACAAAAACATCCTTCGGCCAATCCCTACAGCCCGGGGAGCGAAGGGGAGACTCCTCTGCTTGGCATTCATTCTGGTCCAGCCTTCCGTTTCCCTCTCCAGTCTTCTGTCTCACAGACTCCCCACACTGATGTTTTATATCAGTGGTGTCGAACTCAAATAGGAACCCATCCCTGCCATGGCACGTGTTGGCTTAGAAAGCGACAAATTAACACTATATCAGATTGCATCTTATCTTTAGTTATTTTGTTAAGCATTTCCCTATTTCACATTTTTTAAAAATGCTTATCATCTGTCGATATCCATTCTCAGACAGAAGGGTAAGGGCTAAGCAACTGGGTTAAGTGACTTGCCCAGGGTCACAAAGCTAGGAAGTGTTTGAGGTCAAATTTGAATCCAGGACATATCTCCCAACTCTGCAATATGGCACCATCTAACTGCCCCAATTTCCTGTTAAAATTTAATCTAGGTTAAGCTTCTCTTGAGAGTTTTGTGGGCCAAATGAGTTGGACACCTCTAATTTAGACAAAAGGAGCCATTTTTTTTGCCAACTAATTATGGCCTGCATGCCCATGTCTCCAGGATTTTCCTCAGGTGTTCTCTCTGCCAAGCACACATGCCTGTCTCTCCTCCCTCTTTTCTCCTCTTTAATTCCTAACTATTCTTTAAGGTAACACTACATACAGTGTCAGGCTTGGAGTCAGGAAGACCTTAAATCCTTTGGAGTTGTGTGACCTTGGGTAAGTCACTTAACCCTGTTTGCCTCGGTGTCCTCATCCACAAAAAGAACTTAAGAAGGAAATGGCAAACCACTTTAGTATTTTTGCCAAGGAAACCCCAAATGGGGTCACAGAGAGTCAGACATGACTGAAGTGACTGAACAACATCTGCATTCCTGGAAAATCCTTTTGGCAGTTGTGTAGGATTGGAATGAGGAGAGGCTTGAGGCAGAGAGAGACCGGTCAAGAGGGTAATGCAAGAGTCCAAGAGGAAGGATGAGGGTCTGAACCAGGCTCAGTAGGAGTAGAAAAAGGGGGTGAGATGTAGATCTGATACATTTTAAGCACTTCATAGATACTTGTGGGCAGCCTGGATGTCAAAATGCCCAAATCTGGCAAGTGATTAGATATGCGACCCCTTTGGGGACCACCAACCTATACTATTGCAGTTGCTTCCTTATGGGTCTCCAGGCAGCCTGTCTTGTCCTGTCTTTAATCCATCCACCCTACAGCTAACTCGACAATCTTCCAGATTCACAGGTCTTTCTCCTGCTCAAGAACCTTCATGGCTCCCCATAACCTCAAGAATACATCCTAAACTCCTCAGTATGGACCAGGCTGGGTCCAGACTATCTTTTCACCATCCTGACACAATATTCTCCTTCATGTCCTCAGCGCTCCAGCTAGAATGGACTACCAGCTGTTGGCCTCATTTTCTCTTTCAGTCATCCAAGTGCAGAGGCAAGATGGAAGTCAGGATGACTGGTGATGGCTTGGGATGCAGAGGATGATCTTGGCATGGTCCATGTCTGACCAAGCTCCTGCTTCAGCTGCCTTCATGGCTGCTGGGACAAATTATTCTCATCTGCCCTTTCTGTGTGGGAAAGTCTTCAGGTCCTTGGGGTTGACACCCTTCTAACTCACTGATGGATTTGTGACCCTCTGGTTACCCATAACCTGCTTTAGCCCTTCTGCTGAGGCAGTTTGCCCAACTCTGGCCACTGCACATACTCCAGCTTCTTGGAGCTGCAGGTGAGAGCTGGGTGCGAGGTGGACACCAAAGCAGGATGAGCAGCCCTGAAAAGGGCTCAGCAAGCTCTCCCACCAGAGGTGCTAGTCTTCCCTAAACACTCTGTATGCCCCTCTTTGTACACTCTGTATTGTGCTGCTCTGCTTAAGGGCTGCATCTCTCTCCTCTTCCCCTTTGTCATCCCCCAGGATCGCAGGGGCAGGAACTGTGTGATTTTTGTCTCTGAATCCCCAGCTCGAGTGCAGGACCTTCCATGGAATCGGTGCCTAGTTCAGACTTAAATTCCAATAAAAGTCGTTGCCCCCCTCAGGTCCTTGGATTCTTCATCTGCCAGATGCTCCTTCTGGTTCTGACAGGCTGTGGTTCTCCATGGGACTCGAATGTGGCTGCGTTCAGTCACCTTCCTGGGCAGAGGGGGAAGATGACTGTGGGTAGGTAGGTAGGTAGGTAGATGGATGGTTCTTTGGGTCTTCAGCCAAGCTGACCCACTTAGGGTTCACCATAAGTGACATCAAGCTTTTACACAGACTGTTGCAGTTCCTGGAACCGCCCCTCTCTTCCCCCTTCATCCATTGAAGCCCTTGGTTCCCTTCAAAGCTTAGCTCAAACTCCTCCTTGGGTTGTTTTCTGATCCCCCTGAGATGTGTCTGCCATGCCCCAATGGGGTATGATCACTCTGAGTTATGTCATAAAATCATAGCCTGACAGCTAGACAGGACTTTAGAAGCCATCAAGTCAATCCTCTTCTATACAGATGAGAAAACTGAAGCCCAGAGTGGTTGTGACTCACCCAGGATCATGTGGTAAGTGTCAGAAGCGAGACTTGAATCCAAGTCTATGCTGAGCCAAAGTCTAGTGCCCCACCAAATGACCACGATGCTCCTATCATTCTAGGCTACATGCTCATACCTTCCCTTGACACATCTATGCAGTCAGTAAAAGGTGGAGGAGGAGGGGGAGGAGGAGGAGGAGAAATTATCTTCCACCTTTCAAAACAACGAATACCAAGAAAGGCGCTTTATGTTCTTACCTTGTGAGATTTTCTCACAAGTTTTCACAGAATTTGAGCCTCAGAAGGGATCTCAAGGATGAGGTCTCCTGCTGCCCCCCATCTTCTTTGTAATCCCCCAGATAAATGGGCATCCAACTTTGGCTTGGAGTCCTCCAAGGATGGGGAGCCTACTACCTGCTGAGGCAGCCCACTCCTCTCTGGGTAGCTTTCAGAGTCAGAAAGGGTTTTTTTCTGGCATCAACTCAATTTCCTTCTTCCCAACTCCCTCTTTTGCTCCTATTTCTGGTGCCCTCTGGAGTCAAGCAGATAATCTCTCCTCCTCTGACAGCCCCTCAAATATGTGAAGCTGTCTAGCCTGTCTCTGCCTCCTCCAGCCTTCTCTTCTCGGGCTAAATATGCCTACTTCCTCAAACTCATCCTCAAATTCCATGGCTAAAAGCCCTTCGTCTTCTTGGTTGCCTGGACACTTTCTAGCATATCAGTGTCTTTTTAGAAACCCCTTACCTTCTACCTTAGCATGGATACTAAGTACTCATTCCAAGGCAAAGAATGGCAAGGGCTAGACAGTTAGGGTTAAATGACATGCCTAGGGTCACATAGCTGGAACAATTCTGAGGGCAGATTTGAACCCAAGTCCTCTTAACTCCAGTCTGGCTCTATTCACTGAGCCACCTAGCTGTCCCCAATGTTTTTCTTAATCCCCAAACTGAACATAATGGTCTGGATGAGGTGTGGCAAGGGCAGAGGACAGTGGGACCATCACTTATCTATTCCTAGAAGCCATGCTCCTGCTTAATGTAGTCCAAGATTGAATTACTCTTCCTGGTATCCCCATCACACCACTGATTTAGATGGAGCTTTGAGGCTGTGAAAACCACCCAAATCTTTTTCAGAATATCTGCTGAATAGTTGTGCCCTGCCTTTCATTTTGTCCTTGTGAAAGTGATTTTTTATACCCAATAATAAAACTTTACATTGAATTTCATTGGGTTAGATCCAACCCAATGCACCAGCCTGATCAAATGCTGACTCTCATCCACCATCCTCTGAACTTTCTGGCCTCTCTACCTTAACCCAAGTCACTGAAGAAAGTGGGAAACATTTATCAGTTGGGGAATGGCTTGATTTTTTTCTACAATTTTTTAGCTCCTTGTATATTTGAGTAATTAGACCTCTGTCAGAATTTTTTGTTATAAAGATTTTTTCCCAGTTTGTTGTTTCCCTTCTGATTTTGGTTTCATTGTTTTTGTTTGTACAAAAACTTTTTAATTTAATATAATCAAAATTATTTATTTTACATTTTGTAATTTTTTCTAACTCTTGCTTGGTTTTAAAATCTTGTCTTTCCCAAAGATCTGACAAATATACTATTCTGTGTTCACCTAATTTACTTATAGCTTCCTTCTTTATATTCAAGTCGTTCACCCATTCTGAATTTATCTTGGTGTAGGTGTGAGTTGTTGATCTAAACCTAATCTCCCCCATATTGTTTTCCAATTTTCCCAGCAGTTTTTGTCAAATAGTGGATTTTTGTCCCAAAAGTTGGGCTCTTTGGGTTTATCATACACTGTTTTGCTGACGTCACTTACCCCAAGTCTATTCCACTGATCCTCCCTTCTATCTCTCAGCCAGTACCATATTGTTTTTTTTTTTTTATTTTAAACCCTTAACTTCTGTGTTTTGACTTATAAGTGGAAGAGTGGTAAGGGTAGGCAATGGGGGTCAAGTGACTTGCCCAGGGTCACACAGCTGGGAAGTGTCTGAGGCCGGATTTGAACCTAGGACCTCCCGTTTTAGGTCTGGCTCTCCATCCACTGAGCTACCCAGCTGCCCCCAGTACCATATTGTTTTGATGACTGCTGCTTTATGCTGCTTAATATCTGGTACTGCTAGGCCACCTTTCTTCACGCTTTTTTTTTTCATTATTTCCCTTGATATTCTTGATCTTTTGTTCTTCCAAATAAACTTTGTTATAGTTTTTTTTTCTAATTCAGTAAAAATGTTTTAGGGTAGTTTGATAGGTATGGCACTAAATAAGTAAATTAATTTGGGTAGAATGGTCATTTTTATTATGTTAGCTCGTCCTACCCATGAGCACTCAATGTTTTTCCAATTGTTTAGATCTAGTTTTGTTTGGAAAGTGTTTTGTAGTTGTGTTCATATAATTCCTGGGTTTGTTTTGGTAGATAGATTCCTAAGTATTTTATATTGTCTAGGGTGATTTTAAATGGTGTTTCTCTTTCTACCTCTTGCTGTTGTGATGTGTTGGAATTAATAAAGAGGCAAGGGACATGAATAGGCAATTCTCAGGTAAAGAAATCAAAAGTATCAATAAGCACATGAGAAAGTATTCTAAATCTCTAATAATTAGAGAAATGCAAATGAAAACAACTCTGAGGTATCACCTCACACCTAGCAGATTGGCTAAAATGAAAGAAGGGGAGAGTAATGAATGCTGGAGGGGATGTGGCAAAATTGGGACATTAATGCATTGCTGGTGGAGCTGTGAACTGATCCAGCCATTCTGGCTGGCAATTTGGAATCATGCTCAAAGGGCTATAAAAGACTGCCTGTCCTTTGATCCAGCCATACCACTGCTGGGTTTGTACCCCAAAGAGATCATAGATAAACAGACTTGTACAAAAATATTTATAGCTGCGCTCTTTGTGGTGGCAAAAAACTGGAAAGCTCTGTTATTTCTAGCTGCTGTAAGGGCTCAAGTTTGGAGCTCTGGGAAAAAGGATGGCTTCTTTTCACTCTAGTTAGAGCTTTGACTCCGGAGCTCCACTGAGGCAGGAATCATAGTGAATGATTCACCAAGTCGTTTCTTTTCATCCGGTTTTCAAAAAGCAAACGTTAGTAAGTATGGATAATCCCGCATGGAGGTCAATGATCTCTGATATCGTTGAGATACAAAGCTGGTAGTTTCAATTGGGGAATGGCTGAACAAATTGTGGTATTTGTTGGTGATGGAATACTATTGTGCTGAAAGGAATAATAATAAACTGGAGGAGTTCCATGTGAACTGGAAAGACCTCCAGGAATTGATGCAGAGTGAAAGGAGCAGAGCCAGAAGAACATTATACACAGAGACTGATACACTGTGGTAAAATTGAATGTAGTGGACATTTGTACTAGCAGCAATGCAATGACCCAGGACAATTCTGAGGGATTTATAGAAAAGATGCTACCCACATTCAGAGGAAGGACTGCAGGAGTGGAAACACAGAAGAAAAACAACTGCTTGAACACATGGGTTGATGAGGACATGCCTGGAGATATAGACCCAAAAAGACCACACCAATGCAACTATAGATAATATGTAAATAAGTCTTGATCAATGACACATGTTAAAACCAGTGGAAATGTGAGTTAGCTTTGGGGGGGGGTTGAGGGGGTAAAGGGTAAACATGAATTATGTAACCATGGAAATTTTTTCAAAAAATAAAAAAAAGAAAAAAAAAAGAAAGTGGGAAACAGCACAGGACCAAGCTCCAACCTGTGGGACCCTCCCCCAGAGACTTCTAGGCATCTGGACGCTGTGAACCATTAACATCTACTCTTTGCGCCTGGCCATCTAACCAGTTCTAAATCTAATCTCATTGTTTTCTTGCTTCTCCATCTTCTTCACAAGTAGAGCATTAGGTGTTCTGTCAAGTCCTTTGGTGAAATCCAGATAAAGGAAGGAAGGAAGGAAGCAAGGAAGCAAGGAAGCAAGGAAGGAAACAAGTGTCTATGGAGCCTCTACTACATGGCAGGCACTGTGCTAATTGCCTTTACAAATTATCTCTATCCACAGTGTTTCCCTCACTGATTAGTTTGGTTCTCCATTCTCAGAAGGAAAGGAAGTTATTCTATTCCTGATGAAGTCACGTTGACTCTCTGGAAAGGCCATCTCTGTCTCTTTAGATATTTGTTATCCGTCTCTAATGACCAATTCTAGAATCATCTCAGAAATTGAAGGCAAACTTCCTTCAATTCAGAACAGAGTTTGCAGCCTAAGTTCTCTTCACTTCTTGGCTGCCTCATTGGATTTTCCTGGCATTAAAAATTAAGGCGTGGGGATGGTGACTAAGCAAATGATGACAAAATTGAAAAATAGGAGAACTCGACTAAAGTTGATCTCTCTCAGCCAAAGTTTTATCAGAGACACTAAGCAGCTGGCCAGGACCCTGCCAGACACTTAAGGCATCTTCATTTTATTTATTTTTAAATGTACTGACAGATTTTGTTATAAGACAGTCATTTTCCAGCAAGTCCCCAAAGAAACCCACTTATAAGGTATATTTTCTATCTCTGTCTCTGTCTTTCTCTGGGTGTGTCTCTCTGTCTTTGTCTCTTTTTTTCTCTCTCTCATTTTTGAAACCTTTATCTTCTGAATTGATACTGTGTATTGGTTCCAAGGCAGAAGAGCAGCAGGGGCTAGGCAATGGGGGTGAAGTGACTTGCCCAGTCATAACTAGGAAGTGTCTGAGGCCAGATTTGAACCCAGGACCTCCTGTTTTTAGGCTTGGTTCTCTATCTACTGAGCCACCCAGCTGTCCCTAAGCATATTCTCTTAAAAGTTAATCAATAGGGGGCAGCTGGGTAACTCAGTGGATGGAGAGCCAGACCTAAAACGGGAGGTCCTGGGTTCAAATCCAGCCTCAGACACTTCCCAGCTGTGTGACCCTGGGCAAATCACTTGACCCCCATTCCCTCCCTTACCACTCTTCTGTCTTGGAGCCAATACACAGCTGACTCCAAGATGGAAGGTGAGGGTTTAAAAAAAAAGTTAATGACCAGAGCTTTGCTGAATTGAGGCTATTTTAAATTGAATCTCAGTCCCCTCCCTTGCATCCTTTTATGTCTCTCCTAGCTAAAACGAGTCTGCCCACCACAAACTCACATTCTATAAAGTTGATTTTATTGAATGCCTGCTATTTGCTTAAGAAGATACTGTGTAGGAACGTAAGAAAAAAAAAATGCTATATGGCAGACCTCTGCCCTCAGGATGATGCCAGTCTAGCTGGGATGACAAAAGCCACACATATGCAGAGGCACCTGAAGGAGACTTTGATGCGCTTAAATTATCTTCTTTTAGTAGATAATTTAGTTAAGTGATAGATACTAAAATGAAAGAAAAAGTCGTGGCATTCCCCAAGGAGGGCCAGCTGACTTCCTGCTAGAGGCTGTGAGAGCCAGGATGGACAGGGGAGAAGGCAATGATGACATCCTGCAGAGCTTTGCTCTCTCCTCTGAAACGCTGAAGAAGCGCCCCGTGTCAGGGCAGGAGAATGGTTTGTGGCTGCTCTTTGGACTTAGATGTCTTTCTGCTTCTCATCAGTAGAATGATGTTCAGTGAGTCCATGTAAGAAGTAACTATGTGCCAGGCACCGTGCTAAGAGCTGGGGATGCAAAGAAAGACAAAAACTCAATTCCTGCCCTCAAGGAACTCACAGTCTAGGGGGAAAAAAACTCACAAAAAGAGCTCTGTACATGGAAGATACGCCCAGGGAAGCTCATCCCAGGGAAGGCATTGACAGCAAAGACCTCCGCCTTGGCTCCCACTCCTGTGGTGCAGCTGTCAAACTCGGCTGGGTGGGGCCGGACAGGGACCACTTATTTGGATTTAGAGAAATGGCTGCACTGATAGGAAAGGGCTGTGGGTGAGGCTGGAGAGGGGATGAGCCCATCCGGGTCTGCTATCTCGTAGCTTCCTATTTTAGCAAATATTTTTGGCTGACTAGATGCTAAGCTCTGTTATTTCTAGCTGCTGTAAGGGCTCAAGTTTGGAGCTCTGGGAAAAAGGATGGCTTCTTTTCACTCTAGTTAGAGCTTTGACTCCGGAGCTCCACTGAGGCAGGAATCATAGTGAATGATTCACCAAGTCGTTTCTTTTCATCCGGTTTTCAAAAAGCAAACGTTAGTAAGTATGGATAATCCCGCATGGAGGTCAATGATCTCTGATATCGTTGAGATACAAAGCTGGTAGTGTATGACTGGGCCAAAGAGCACGCGCAATGTTATAGCCCTTTGGGCAGAGTTCCAGATTTTTCTACAGAATGGCTGGATCAGTCCACAGTTCCACAATGGTACTTGGGTGATCCAAATTTTCCACATTCCCTTCAACATTTGCCATTTTCCTTTTTTTTGCCACGTCAGCCAATCTGATACATGTGAGGCCGTACCTCAGAGTTATTTTAATTTGCATTTCTCGGGTTCAGTCATGATTTAGAGACTTTTTTTCCCATATGACTATAGATAGCTTTGATTTCTTCTTCTGAAAACTGCCTATTCATATCCTCTGACCTTTTATCAACTGGAAAATGACTTGTATTCTTCTAAATTTCACTCAGTTCGCTATATTTTTGAGAAATGAGGCCTTTATAAGAGAAACTTGCTGTAAAAATTTCCCTTAGTTTCCTGCTTTCCTTCTAATTTTGACTGTGTGGGTTTTGTTTGTGCAAGCCCTCTTCAATTTCCTATAATCAGAATTACACATCTTACTCCCAGCGATCCTCCCTTTCTCTTGTCTGGTCATAAATTCTTACATGATCCATACATCTGATAGCTAGCATTTTCCATGTTCCCCTAATTTGCTTATGATATCACCATTTATGTCTAAATCCTATTTGCATTTTGACCTTATCTTGGTATACATTGTGCGATGTTAGTCTGTCTACAATTTCTGCCAAAGTGCATTCCAATTTGACTGGAAGTTTTTTTTTTTCAAATGGTGAATTCTTGCCCCCAAAGCTTGGATCTTTGGGTTTATCAAGCCCCAAGTTACTCTGGACATTTACTACTTATCAGTTCCACTGATCTACCTCTCTTTTTCTTAACTAGTACCACATTGTTCTGATATTACTATTAAGATTAAAAATGATAAAAGCTGGTATAATAATACATATTAGTAATGTATTTAAAGCCATGCTGATAGATAAGTTATTAGACCACGCGCTTGTAAGCATTCAAAACTGCCGCCTCCATTACTGTCTCGAGTCTGCTGGCCAGGAGAGCCTACTGGCCAAGAGGCCACTCCCTCCTAACCCAGGAGATTTAAGCCCTTCCCTGCGTCAAGACGTCGGCCTTCCCAAGCCCAAAGACCCAGAAACGGAAACCAGTTGGACCATGTTGGATCACGGGAAATGTAGTTTTGATACATTTCCCATGTCCATAGAAATATGTACATTTTTAGATGGCATTCCCCAAATTTCACTTTTACATTACCTCTTTGTAATATGAGATTTGAAATTCTGAGGCTACCTACTTACACATTTTTTTTTCATGAATCCCCTTGATAGACTTGGCCTTTGTTCTTCCAGATGAAATTTTAAATTATTTTTTCTAGCTCTATGAAATAATTCTTCAGTACTTTGATATGTTACTGAATAAGTAAATTAATTTAGGTTTAATTGTCATTTTATTATATTGGTTCCGCCAACCCATGAGCAATTAGTGTGTCTCCAATTGTTCAGATTTGACTTTATTTGTCTGAAAAGTTATTTGTAGCTGTGTTCATCTAGTTCCTGGATTTGTCTTGGCAGATTGATTTTATTATTTTATTTTATTTTATTTTATTTTATTTATTTTTTAAACCCTTACCTTCTGTCTTGATGTCAATACTGTGTATTGGCTCCAAGGCAGAAGAATGGTAAGGGTGGGCAATGGGGGTCAAGTGACTTGACCAAGGTCACACCAGCTGGGACATGTCTGAGGCCAGTTTTGAACCCAGGACCTTCCGTCTCTAAGGCCTGGCTCTCCATCCACTGAGCTACCCAGCGGCCCTTGGAAGATTGATTTTAAATGGAATTTCTCTTTCTATCTTTGGTTGCTGGGCTTTGTTGGAAATATATAGGAATGCTGATGGATTATGTGGATTTATTTTACATCTGGCAACTTCAACTTTGCTAAACTTGCTCAATGTTTCAGCTTTTTTTTTTAGTTGATTCTCTAGAGTTCTCTAAGTATGCCATCATATCATCCACAAAGAGTGACAGTTTGGTTTCCTCCATGCCTGTTCTTATTCCTTCAATTTCTTACTCTTCTTGTTATAGCCAGCATTTCTAGTACAATATTGAGTAATAATGATGATAAAGGGCATACTTGCTTCACCCCTGATCTTATTGGGAAGGCTTCCAGTTTACTCCCATTACAGATAACTCTTATTCTTGGTTTTAGATAGATATATTTATCATTTTAAGGAAAGCTTCATTCATTCTTATTCTTTTAGTGTTTGTTTTTTTAAGCCCATGCTTTCCATCCTAGAATCAATACTGGTTCTAGAATCGATATTGGTTCTAAGGCAGAAGAGTGGTAAGGGTGGGCAATGGGGGTCAAGTGACTTGCCCAGGGTCACACAGCTGGGAAATGTCTGAGGCCAGATTTGAACCCAGGACCTCCCATCTCTGGGTCTGACTCTCCATCCACTGAGTCACCCAGGCTTGCATTTTGTCAAAAGCATTTTCTCCATCCATTGATATAATCATATGACTTTTTGGGGCTTTGTTATTGACATGACAAATTATTCTGATAGTTTTCCTGATCTTGATCTAAATTTCCCAATTTCCTGATATAAACCCCACCTGCTCAAAGTGTATGATCTTTGTGATATATGGTAATCTCCTGCCTGGTATTTTATTTACATTTTTTGCATCAATATTCATTAGGAAAATTGGCCTGTAGTTTTCTTTCTCTGGTTTAAATATCAAAACCACATTTGTGTCACAAAAGGAATTTGGTAGGACTCCTTCTTTGCCTGTTTTTTTTCCAAATAGTTTATATAGTGTTGGAATTAATTATTCTTTACATGTTTGGTAACATTTTACTTGTGAATCCATCTGGTCCAGGAGGTTTTTTTTTTTCTCAGGGAGCTCACTTATGGCTTGTTCCATTTCTTTTTCCAAGAGAGGCTTATTGAAGTATTTTCTTTCCTCTTCTGTTCATCAGAACAATTTAGAGCAGACCTCCTCCTGTAGAGGCCAGAGGCTATTGGAGGAGGGAGAGAGGCACTGGAATGTTCTAATTTTCATAAATTAGGCTAAAAGCATCGACCTTTAGAAGCAGCATCTTTTAGACTTACGTGAGAGTAGAAGTGCTTCTTTTTCGTGCTTAATGACAGTGTGAAGTTGAAGGACTTTAATGTGGGGTAAACAGGATGAGCTGTTCTAGAGTTTGAAAGCTGATGATAATGGACCTCTACAGCTCAAATCCAGGTCCACTTCTGCCTGGGGGGGCACTAGCTTTAGTTACCGTCCCCCAATCTGTGTAATGTCAAATGGGAAGTGAAGTTACAGGAACTGCTTCCTGTCTGTATGCAGAAAGAGCATCTGCCAAAGAGAGAGCCAGAGCCAGAGACAGAGAGAGAGAGAGTTACAGAGGTTGACAGAGAAAAAACAGACAGAAAAACAGAGACAGAGAAGGCTCATTTCTTCCTTACTCCAGACAGACAGACAGAGAGACAGAGAGAGACAGAGACAGAGAGACAGAGAGAGTAGAATTTTGGGAGAAGCCTATGACAATCCATTCTGTCTGCTCCTGTTAAATGAATATTCCCCAAACACTGGTTTATGGACCCATCCCCATACACCCAAACCCCCAGTGGCTTCCCACCATCCACATAATGCATTTCAGACTTCTTAGACATGCATTCAAAACCCTTCCTAAGCCAGCGCTAAACGCCATTCATTACCCAAGTGCTTTGTGACTCAAATCCTTCGCTCCAGCCAAAATGGTCTGCTCGCCATGACCCTCCGGCAAATTTCTCCCCTGCAGTGGACTTCTTTCCCTTTTTGGCTTATACGGATCCACTCCCTTTTTTAAGCCCCAGCTCCCATCTTCCTGCCTCTAGGAAGTCTTCCTTGGCCCTCCCAGCATGCGGATATTTTTTGTTCCTGCAACCTTCTGTAGCAGTCACTGTCTTCTTTTTGTTTTTGCAAGGGTGTATCTCGGGAGATCTCAATGTAATGAGATGTAATGGAAGTCAAAGGGGCAAAAACAAGAAGCATTCCATACCTGGTAGGGAATGAAGCTCTAAATAGCTCAACTGAATATGACAAGATTAGCAGAGAAAATAAACTTGTTCCCAGGGCCCAGATTGCCTTAATTGCTTTATCACCAGTCACTTTTTTACATAGATCCCCCACAGGAAGCTGAGAAACAAGATGGTCACAATAAGGTAGGGTGGGGTTTCTTCCTGGGGAACTTAGCTCTGAATCAGGAAGCATTTTTGAATAAGAAGGGCTCTACTCTCCCATTTTTTGCCAGGGAGGTGACAACCCTCAGAAGTTAGAGAGAGAGAGAGAGAGAGAGAGAGAGAGAGAGAGAGAGAGAGACAGAGACACAGAAAAAGGAG
>NC_058134.1:14377324-14385873 GCF_016433145.1 Gracilinanus agilis | reverse complement strand
GAGAGAGAGAGAGAGAGAGAGAGAGAGAGAGAGAGAGAGAGAGAGAGAGAGAGAGAGAAACAGAGACAGAGAAACAGAGAAACAGAGACAGAGAAACAGAGACAGAGAAACAGAGACAGAGAGAGACAGAGAGAGACAGAGAGAGACAGAGAGAGACAGAGAGAGTAGAATTTTGGGAGAAGCCTATGACAATCCTAAGGCTAAGGGACTCTGCCTTTTGGGAAAAACCTCCTGAAAAGAGCACTGTAACAACTGAAAGAACACAGAAACATCCCACTGATCCTGAGGCTGAAAGGGATGGAGACTGCACCTGCCCATCCACAGACAAGCTCAAGGAATACAACAGATCAGCTTGTTTAGCTTAGATTCCCTGCTGTATAAGGAACCATCGAGCAGCTGATCCATCCTGCAGAGAAGCATACTTGGGGAGAACCATGTTCTAGGAGAAGCCATGTAGTCACTCTCCAGAGGGGGGGAAAAAAAAGAGGTCCTGCTGTTCCAGAGTTGGGCCTTCCTATCCTACTGCTAGCCTGAGAGCTAGCAGCTCCTCTTCTAAGGGGCCCAATGGCCAGTGGGTGTTGGCTGAGTGAGCCCAGAGGGTGCTCTATTTGGCAATTACTCTTGTTTAGCTGTATGACATCTCTGCTAGGTCCTTCCTCGGCTGTTATTTAATAGTGCGATCATCATTTCCCCTTTCTGGTATTTATCTCGTCTCCATCAGCAGTGCAGAGAGCTCTTCTTATACCTTGTGTACTACAACCTATTCACTCCACTCTCCAACATGGCGTCCGCGATGACTCACCCATGGTAGGTCCTCCATAGACACACTTGCTGGGTGATCCATACTCTTGGTCCTTACTTATCTGTCAGCAACTCCCTCCCCTCTTCAATGAATTCTAATAGTTTCCTCTTTGGGAAAGAAGAGCAGTGCTCTCTGTTAGGCCTTTAAAAGGCTCCACAACTTGGCCCCAACCTAACTTTCAAGGCTGCTTATGTATCACTCCTTTGACCGGACTCTATTGTCAGCCCAACTGGTCATCTTGCTGTTCCTCACACAGCTCTCGTCTTTCAGATCTCTGCTTTGGCGCGCACTATCACCACTTCTAAAATGGACTCTTCCCTCACCTTAATGTTTTTGAGACTCAACTGAAGCACCACCTTCTCTCTGGCCTTTCCTGAGTGCTCTCTCTCTTCACCAATTGCTTTGTATTTATTTTCTGTGTCTTTCTAAATATATCTGTATACACACACACACACACACACACACACACACACACACACACACACACGTACTGTCTGTTCTGAGGGAATATAGAAGGTAAGCTCCTCAAGGGAAGGTATTGTTTCATTTTTGTCTTTGGAGTCCTAGAAGTCAGCCGAGTGCCTGGGACTTATTAGTTGCTTGATAAATGTTGGTTGATGGATTAATTATCATGAAGAGTCTTGAATTTATGCAATGTGAGCATCAAAAGAACCAGAGCTACTTGGCTCGGAGTCGAGAGGGTTTTGGAGGACATCAAAGCTGTCTTTAAGCATTCAAAGCGCTATCATCTGGCAAACAGATTTGACTAGTTCTCTTTGGTCCCAGAAGGCAGATTGAGGGCGGAAATTTCAAAGAGGCATATTGAAGCTTGAAGCAAAGACACATCTCCTACTATGTAGAGCTGCTTAAAGCAGAGTGGATCACTAGGGGTCTTCCAGTCAAGCTCGGTGACCACTTGTTGGCTGTGTTGTAGGGAGTACTCTCATTTCTGTAGAGATGGAACTTAATGGCCTTTGAGGTCCTTTCCAATGCTGAAATTTAAGCTTGTTGAAGGAACAAACTCTCCTCACTCATTTTGCTTTCTCCTTGGCCTCAAGACTATTTTTCTTTTCTTTTAAAAAAAACCCTTATTTTCTGTTTTAGTAACAACTCTAAGACAGAAGGGCAAGGGCTAGGCTATTGGGGTTAAGTTTCTTGACCAAGATCATACAGCTGGGACATGTCTGAAACCAGATTTGACCCAGGTCCTCCGAAATCCAGACATGGCACTTTATCCACTGTGCTACTTAGCTAACCCACATTTATTTATTTATTTATTTATTTATTTAGTTAGTTAGTTAGTTAGTTAGTTAGTTATTAAAAGGCAAATTGGGTTAAGTGACTTACCCAGGGTCTCACAGCTAGTAAGTATCTGAGGCCAGATTTGAACTTCAGAAGATGCCTTCTTGACTTCAGGCTTTATACTCTATCCATTGTGCCACCTAGCTGCCTTTTTTTCCCCCCAATAATCTAATGGACCTTATCATTATGCATAGGTCCTCCAGCAGATTACAGTCAATTTACTCTATTTAATCTTGTCTAAATCTTAACATAAATCCACCATGGCATGTCTATTCACATTTGGAGTCAGAGACTCTGGGTACTAATCCTGTCTCGGTCATACTGGTGTGACTTTGGACATAACTTACTTTATTTCCCTGGACCTCAGTTTCTTCAACTTTAAAATGAAAGTGTTGCATTTATGGACTGAAGGCCTTTTCCAAATCTAAATCTGGATCAGTTCATTCTTTGGGAGAAAATAGCAGAAGATGAGGTTCGAGGATCACGGAAGGTACAAAGAGCTCATCTCATCAATGGTAATGTGCATTATTTCTCTAGGAATTTTATAATGTAAGATTAAGAGAGTCAGAATCAATAATAAGTGGCATTTTTATAGAAATTTAAGGTTTTTAAAGTGTGTAAGGTGCTCTTATTGTTGTTGTTCGTCCTTCATTTTTAAAGAGGACTAATGATGTCACGGGGTGATATTTTGATTTGTGCATGAATTGGATTTAAGCGAGGCAGAATTGGACAAAGTTATCAGTCTGAGTGTTTCTTCCAGAGTCATCCCAGTCCAGAGGCAATTCAAAAGTCAGGGCACCTGGTGATGGCCAGGTACACTGCATGATTCTGCCTCCTTCGTGGTCCCTGGAGCAACCTGTCCTCACCACGCAGTCCAACAAGAGAAATAGTCACACGCTTGGGCAGATGCTCCCTCACTCACTAGTGGGTTTGTGGCCCATTGCTTACCCTCGACCTGATTTAGCCCATCCGCCAAGATGGTTTACTGGGTAGTGGCTACTGCATGTCCCACAGCTTCTGGGAAAGGTGGATGAGCAGCTGCGAAACGGGCTCAGCAGGCCCTGAGCCTGGAGCTGCGGGTCCTCCTTGAACACTCCTACACTGCTAAGGCTATCTATGATCTCACTTGCTAGGACTGCCTGGGCAAGTTACGGGATGCTATTATTATTGGATGTTAGGTGGTCCTGTGAATAGAGCTCTGGGCTTGAATACAGGAAGATCTGAGTTCAAGTCCAGCCTCAGATACTTATTAGTTTAGCGATGCTAGCAAATCACTTAACCTCTATCTGCCTCAGTTTCCATATATGCAAAATGGACATCATAAAAACACCTGCCGCACAGGGATGTTGTGAGGGTCAAATGAGATATTTGTGAAGTGCTTAGACAATGCCTAGTACCTACTAGGAGCTTAATAAATGTTTACTGGGGCAGAGCCAAGATGGTAGGCTAAAGCTTTACGGCCAAGCTCTCCCAACATTGTCCTCCAAACAACTTTTAAATATGCCTCAAATTGAATTCTGGAGATGCACATTCAACAAAAGCCTGAGGGTAAGCCTGAGGGCTATTTTCCCAGCCCAAGACAACTTAGGGAGTCAGAAAGAGAGGTCTGTGACAATGTGGTAAGGTTAGCCTGGAATACTCAGGGCAGCAACACCAGCCTTGAATATGGTATCAACAGCAGCAGCAGCTGTTGCTCTTGGTCAAGAGATCATAAAGGGATTGGATAACTAGTCATAAAGTGATTATAAGGGGCTCCTGGGCCAGCACCGAGCATAGAACCATGCAGCATTTGGCAGTTCCATTGTCTATACCTATTTCCAGGTTGCAGTTGCAGGATGAAGAGGAATGCTTGAAATCACAAGAGAGTGGGGTCCCCAATGAGCAATAGCACCCGTAGTTGCAAGGAATTGGGAGTTCTTCCTAAATAAGGACCAGAGAACAGGCCAGGAGAGAAGTAACCACACCTCTCTTTGGATCACCCCAGCTCAGAAAACATCAGTATGAAAAAGCCTGAAGCTTAGGACAGAGTCCTACTCTCTTGACGTGAGCAGAGTATAATATTAACATAAAGTTCAAAGTTAAGAACAATGAGCAAACAACAAAAAAATAACCTTCCATAAAAAGCTACTGTGGTGACAGTGAATATCAAGACATAAACTCAGAAGAAGACAATGATGTGAAAACAGGTATAAGTAAAACCTCAAAGAAAAATGCAAATTGTTTACAACCTCCCCACCCCAAACTCATAGAAGAGATAAATAAAGTGCAAAAAATGAAAAGATCAAATAAGAGTGGTAGAGGGTAAATTGGGGAAAGAAATGAGAACAATGCAAGGAAACTATAAAAAGACAATCAACAGTTTAGTTAAAAAAGCACAAAAATAATAAAAAACATAATATATTGAAAATAGAATTGGCCAAATAGTAAAAGAGGCACAAAATTTTCAAAAATAATTCAAAAAGCAGATTTGGCCAAATGAAAAAAGTGGTACAAAAGCTCACTGAAGAAAACAATTTCCTAAAAATTATAATTGGGTACAAAGAGCCTGCTCTTCGCTTGGTTGGGTCTCTGGAGGTGGGATGACATGGCGAAGAATGGAGTGAAAACGAGCCAGAGTGCAAGTCAAATTGCAGAGGCTGTTCCTTTTAGTGCCATCCGCTGATTTTAATTTTTATACCCTTTTTTCTTTATGATCTCATACAGGTTTTGGTTTTCCCATACTTTCAAAATCACATATTAACCTTTGAAACATCACAAGATTGGCATTTGCTAATTATCTTACTATGGTTAAACAAAGAATCGAGCTTGTCAAGAATTATTCATTATGGCCTGGCTTAGTTGGAACTTGTTCTTTTCAGCCATGTGTAAGGTACTAGAACATCAGTTCCTAGCTAAGCATAATAGTTAATTATATTTTACCTAATTAAATCATGTATACTATTCATTCCCATTATCAATCAAGGAGATAGTTATGGTAGTTGATTACATCTAATAAGATACAATAATATCAGTCTGGTCCAAATTTTGTTCCCATGCTGTTCTTTCTGCTATAATAGGGTTAATAAGAATGCAGTTCTGGTAGGGTGATTCTGTGCTAATTTGTCATTCCCTTATTTTCCTTGTGTTTCACTGTTTCTTTGGTCTGTGGGAGTTTGAGAACAAACTCAGGCCAGGTATTTTCTTCCTGGGAACTTAAGAAAGTTCCATTAACTCACTAATTGCTGGTTTTTTGCTGGGCTGATTCTAGGGGAAATGTCTATACGCTAGGGGGTTGTACAGGGGTTTATTTTGGGATAGTGGGTAGTCTGTGGCTGTGATTGTTCTTGCCATGAACCTGTATTGTTTTTCTGTGTCTCCTTGGAGCCAAATAAGGATATTAATTGTAATAATTTCTATGCAAGTGAATGTCACTGTAAAAAGAATCACATAGGGGAAACTGAGTGTGGAATTTCCATCCTCCTGACAACTGGCCGTGCTGGATTGTCAGAGCTTGTGAGTAGCCATGCTAAACATCAGAGCCTCGATGGCTTCCAGCAATTGGGCTAGTAGAAGCTAATGACTCAATGAGACATCAAGAATTTATAAAACAAAGTCAAAAGAATGAAAAAATAGAAGAAACTGTGAAATAGTTCACCTTGTGTACCAACTGAATTGGAAAGAGATAATTTAGGAATTCTTAAACTACCTGAAAGTCATGGTTTTAAAAAAGGGCCTAGATATCATAGTTCAAGAAATTATAAAAGAAAACTGCTATGATATGTTAGAACCAGATGGCAAAATAGATATCAAAAGAAAATACCACCTCCTGAAAGATATTCCAGAATGAAAACTCCCAGGAATATTATAGACAAATGTCAAAGCTTCCAAGTCAAACAGAAAATGCTGAGAGCAGACAGAAAGAAACCTTTCAAATACTGTAGAGGCATAGCCAGGATCACACAAGATTTAGCTGTCATTATATTAAATGAATAGAAGGCTTGGAATACAATATTCCAGAAAGCAAAGGAACTAGTATTACAATAAAGAATAACCTACCTAGTAAAACAGTATAATCCTTCAGAAAAAGAATGGAAATTTAATGAGAGTACATTCAAGCATTCCTAATGAAATGATCAGATATCAATAGAAAATTTGGCTTTCTAAAATAAGACTCAAGAGAAGCATTAAAAAGTAAACAAGAGGAGAGTTCCGGGTTAAGATGGCGGCAGAGTAAGAAGCAGCTCTTAACCTCTCCTGACCGAAACACACAAAACTCCTCAAGGGGACATAAAAACAAGTCCAGACGAACGGAGGAACCCCACAACAGGGCACAGTGTGGAAGGTACGTGGAATCAAGGCATTTCCATGCTATAAAGGGGTGAAACAGCTCTCACTAAATCGCGGGCTGAGCAACCACCCCACCCCCACCCCCTCCACACACAACACCTATAGCGCTGAAGCCAGCTAAAAAGAAATAGAGCAAGTTTGGGGCACCCATCGAGTCATTGGCAGCCCCGGGGCCTGTTCCTGAGAGCAGCAAGATTTAGGACCCCAAAAAGCTAACGAACGCACACAAAATCTGAGCGCGGGAGCAGGCTGCAGAGAGCGGACGCAGGGCGCAGAGCGCGGGCTCAGGGCACAGGCACGGGCGGAGGCGTGGGTGGAGGCAGACACAGCCACTAGCTAAAGCTCTGAAACCCTGAGTGGGGAACCAGTGCAGACGGGTATACGACTGTGGAAGCAGCGCCCTGAGACTTGTAAAGAAACCTCCGGCAGAGGATCAAGCAAGGGGGTCCACCAGGGGGCTTGACCTTGGAAAAAACCAGAACTCAGACCTCAGGAGCCAAAAGACTGCGGACAGACCCTGAGCTCAAGGATAAACCTGAGAAGCTGCTGGGCTAACGATGGCTACCCAGTCTCAGGAAGTTCAGAAGAGAAAGATTAACAACAAGAAAAAGAAGTCTTTAACACTCGACAACTTTTACACAGAGAAAATCCAGACAACCGAGCAAACAGAGGAGGAGAACAAACAAGCATCTGGACCCTCCTCAAATAAGGAAAACTCCTCACAAGCTATGGAAGAGTTCAAAACTGAGACTATGAGGAAAATGGAAGAGCTCTGGCAAGAAAATAACAGTTTAAAAGTTAGAATCTTGCAATTGGAAAGTGAGGCTCAGAAACCAAATGAACTGATAAGCAAATTGAACACCAGAAATGACCAGATTGAAAAGGAATACCAGAAGATTATGGCCAAAAACCAGAAGATTATAGCCGAAAACCAATCCCTAAAGCCTAGAATTGAGCAATTAGAAGCTAATGATCTCTCAAGACAACAAGAACAAATAAAACAAAGTCAAAAGACTGAAAAAATAGAAGGAAACATGAAATATCTCAATGAGAGAGTGACAGACCAAGAAAACCGGTCTAGAAGAGACAATTTGAGAATAATTGGTCTTCCAGAAAAACCAGAAATTAATAGAAACCTGGACTCCATACTAACAGAAAAAATTCAGCAAAATTGCCCTGAAGTCCTACAACAAGAGGGCAATATAGACATTGAAAGGATTCATAGAACACCTGTGACATTCGATCCAGATAAGAAAACACCCAGAAATGTAATTGCCAAATTCAAGAGTTTCCAAGCAAAAGAAAAAATCTTACAAAAAGCCAGAAAGAAACAATTCAAATATCAAGGAGCACCAGTCAGGATCACACAGGATCTGGCAGCCTCCACGCTAAAAGATAGCAAGGCTTGGAATACGATATTCAGAAAGGCAAGAGAGCTGGGCCTGCAACCACGGATCAACTACCCATCAAAATTGACTATATATTTCCAGGGGAAAGTATGGGCATTCAACAAAATTGAAGAATTCCAGGTATTTGCACAGAAAAGACCAGGGCTAAATGGAAAGTTTGATATCCAACCACAAAAATCGAGAGAAACCTGAAAAGGTAAATAAGATACAGAGGGGAAAGAAAGAAAACTTATAATTTTTAAATTTGCCTTTTTAAGGGCCTCAGTGAGATCTAATTATCTGTATTCCTATGTAGAGAAATGTTATGTATAATTCTCTGTAGTGAACTCTATTCACTATTATAGTATTCACTATTATAGTAATCAGAAGAATAATTCACAGGATGAGGGTGGAACACTAAATAATCTAAGATGACATGGGGGATGGGAAAGAGGGGGTGAATAGCAGGGGACACCAAGAGAAACATGAGTGAATAAGAAAAATAGGATATTCTATTACACACAAAGAGGGCATGGGAGGGAGAGGGGACAAATACTATTATAAGAAGGAGAGGAAGAGAGCATTAAGAGGTGATAATCAAACCTTACCCTCAGAGTAATCAACCCGGAGAGGGAAGAGTAGCTATACTATCCATTGGGACATAAAACTCTTATCTAACCCTTCTGAGAAAGTTAGAAGGGATAAACTAAGGGGAGCAGGGGAGTGGGGAG
>NC_058134.1:14359810-14372328 GCF_016433145.1 Gracilinanus agilis | reverse complement strand
CAATTGTATAAAAAATCAAGCCATTCCCCAATTGATAAATGGGCAAGAGACATGAATAGGCAATTTTCAGGTAAAGAAATCAAAAGTATCAATAAGCACATGAGAAAGTGTTCCAAATCTCTAATAATTAGAGAAATGCAAATCAAAACAACTCTGAGGTATCACCTCACACCTAGCAGATCGTCTAAAATGAAAGAAGGGGAGAGTAATGAATGTTGGAGGGGATGTGGCAAAATTGGGACATTAATGCATTGCTGGTGGAGCTGTGAACTGATCCAGCCATTCTGGCTGGCAATTTGGAATCATGCTCAAAGGGCTATAAAAGAATGCCTGCCCTTTGATCCAGCCATACCATTGCTGGGTTTGTACCCCAAAGAGATCATAGATAAACAGACTTGTACGAAAATATTTATAGCTGCGCTTTTTGTGGTGGCAACAAATTGGAAAAGGAAGGTATGTCCTTCAATTCGGGAATGGCTGAACAAACTGTGGTATATGCGGGTGATGGAATACTATTGTGCTCAAAGGAATAATAAACTGGAGGAATTCCATGTGAACTGGAGAGACCTCCGGGAACTGATGCAGAGCAAAAGGAGCAGAGCCAGAAGAACATTGTACACAGAGACTGACATACTGTGGTAAAATCGAATGTAAAGGACCTCTGCACCAGCAACAATGCAATGACCCAGGACAATTCTGAGGGATTTATGGTAAAGAATGCTACCCACATTCAGAGGAAGGACTGCAGGAGAGGAAACATATAAGAAAAACAACTGCTTGAACGCATGGGTCGGGGTGGACATAATTGGGGGTGTGGACTCAAAACTACCACATCAATGCAACTACCAACAATTTGGAAATAGATCTTGATCAAGGACACATGACAAAACCAGTGGAAATGTGCATCGGCCATGGGTGGGGGGAGTGCGGGGGGTGAAGGGGAAAGTAGGAGCATGAATCATGTAACCATGTTAAAAATGATTATTAATAAATGTTTGAAAAAAAAAGTTAACAAGAAGGAGAACTCATAAGAGACTCAATAATGTTAAACTGTTTATATTCCTATATAGGAAGATAATACATGTAACTCTAAGAATGTTATCCTTATTAGGGTAGTTAGAAGGAGTCTACAAAGAAAGAAGACACAAGAGTGAGTTGATCATGTTGTGATGATCTAACAAAAATGAAAGGGTAAGAATGCACTGGGAGAAAAGAGAGGAAGAATGGGGAGGAAATTATCTCACATAAAAGAGGCACACACGTAAGGAAGAGCTTTTACAATGGAGGGGAAAATGAAGAAGTGGCAAGCAATGCTTGAACTGAAGTCTGAATTTATTCAAAGAGGGAAAAATACATACACACACACATATACACACACATGTACAAACACACTCAGTTGAATATAGAAATCTATCTTACCCAACAGGGAAGAAGGAGGGGAAGGGATTAAGGGAAAGTGTGTATGTGTGTGGAGTGATAAAAAGGAGGTGGTATTTAGGAGCAAAATAGATTTAAGAGGAGAGATAAGGTTAAAAAAATAAGAGAGGATAAACAGAAGAAAATGGGATGTAGGGAAATATAGAGTTAATAATTATAACAGTGAATGTGAATGGTGAAATGCATCCACAAAATGGAAAGGGTAGCTGAATGGATTTGAAATAAGAATCTAAAAATATGTTGTTTTCAAGGGACACAATTGAAATAAAAAGACATACACAGAGACAGAGTAAGAGGCTGGAACAGAATCAATTTATTATGCTTCATCTGAAGAAAGAAAGGCAAAGGTAGCAATCATAACAATTAAAAGAGACAATCAGGGAAACTACATTTTGCTAAAAGGTACCATAGATAATAAAGTAATATAAAAACTAAACATATACACACCAAATGATTCTTGAAGGAATAATTAAATGAGTTATAGGAGAAAAAAGGCAGTAAAAATATATTAGTAGAGGACCTCAACTTTCTGCTCTCATAGCTAGATAAACCTAACCATAAAATAAGTAAGAAAGAGGTTAAGGAGATGAATAGGATTTTAGAAAAGTTAGATATTATAGACCTTTAGAGAAAACTGAATGGGAATAGAAAGTATATCTTTTCCTCAGCTGTATATGGCACCTTTAAAAAAAATGAACATATATTAAGAAATAAAAACCTCACAAACAGACAAATGCAGAAAAAATATATGTACTCTTTTCTGACCAAAATTCAATAAAAGTTACATTCAGTAAAGGGTTGTAGAAGCATAGATTAAAAATTAATTGCAAACTATATAATCCTAAAGAATGAGTGGGTTAAAGAACAAATCATAGAAACAATCAATAATTTTATTAGCAATAATAACAATAATGAGACAGCATTCCAAAATTTGTGGGATGCAGCCAAAGCAGTACATTGGGGAAAACTTGTATCTTTAAACACATACATCAACAAAAGAGAGAAAGAGTAGATCAACTAACTAGGCAAATAATTTTTAAGAAGCTAGAAAAAAATACATTTAAAATCCTCAATTAAACATCAAAAAGGAAATCCTGAAAATCACTGGAGAGACTAATAAAATTGAGAGTAAAAATAACTGAAACTGGGAGCTGGTTTTATGGGGTGAAACCCAATAAACCAGACAAAGTATTGGTTAATTTGATTTAAGAGAAGAAAGAAGAAAACCAAATTACCAGTGTCAAAAATGAAAAGGGTGAATGCACTGCCAATGAAAATGAAATTAAAGCAATTATTAGGAGTTATTTTTATCCAATTAAATGCCAGCAAAACTGATAATCTAAATGAAATGGATGAGTATTTATAAAAATAGAAATTGCTTAAATTAACAAAAAAGAAAACAGAATGCTTAAATTATTCTATCTTTTAAAAAAGTGAACACTACAAATGAACTCTTTAAGAAAAATTCTCAAGACCAGATGAATTTACAAGTAAATTATACCAAATATTTAAAGAACAGTTAATTAAAGGAATTAGAATAGGCAATGACAAAACAAAGCTATTGCTCCTTACAGATGAAATGTGGAATATACATAGAGAATACCAAGGAGTAAATGAAAAAAACTAATGGAAACAATTAACAACCTTGGCAAAGCTTCAGGACACAAAATAAACCCATGTAAATCATCAGCATTTTTATTTATCACCAATAAAGACCAAAAGCAAGAGATAGAAAAGGAAATTCCATTTAAAATAACTGTAGATAATATTAAATAACTGGGGATATACCTATGGAGGGAGGGAGAGAATTTGAATTACAAAATGTCAGAAAACAAAAATGTCAAAATTTTTTTCTACATGTAATTGGAAAAATAAAATTTACCAATTTCTATTAAAAACACTGGAAAACATAGGAATAAAAGCAGCCTTTCTTTTTTTAAATAATATTTTATTTCCCCCAAATTACCTGTGAAAACAATTTTCACAGATTCATTAAAAATTTTTTTGAGTTCCAAATTCTCCCCCTTCTTTCCACTCTCCCTTCCATTGATGAAACAAAACTATCCCTCTTTACAGATGATATGATGATATTCTTAGAGAATCAATTCTAGAGAATTGATTAAAACATTAGTTGAAACAATGAACAACTTTAGCAAACTTACAGTATATAAAATAAACCCACATAAATCATCAGCATTCCTATATATTACCAACAAAGACTGGCAGCAAAAGATAGAAAGAGAAATTCTATTTAAAATAACTGAAGACAATATAAAATACTTGGTAGTCTACCTGCCTAGACAAATCTAGGAACTCTATGAACACAATTACAAAATACTTTTCCCACAAATAAAGGCAGACATAAACAATTGGAGAAATATTCATTAATTTAGGTAGGCCAAACTAATATAATAAAATGACAATTCTACCTAAATTAACTTACTTATTCAGTGTTATAACAATCAACTACCAAAGAATTATTTCATAGAGCTAGAAAAAAATAATAGTAAAATTCATCTGGAAGAACAAAAGATTAAGAATCATATCAAGGGAATCAATGAAAAAAAAGTGAAAAATAGTAGCCTAGGAGTTCCAGATTTCAAACTGTATTATAAAGTGATAATCATCACAATAATCTGGTTCTGGCTAAGAAGTGGAATGGTGGATCATTGAAATGGATTAGGTATACAATCCACAGTAATGAATGTGCATAGTAATCTAGTATTTGATAAACTCAAAAATACAAGCTTTTGGGGGAAAGAACTCACCATCTGACAAAGATTTTTGGCAAAATGAGAATGCACTTTGGCAGAAATTACACATAGATCAACATCTCACACAGTATATCAAGATAAGGTTAAATGGATCCTTGATTTAGACATAAAAAGCTATATAACTAAATCAGGGGAGTATGGAAAAATTTATTTGTCAGATCTGGTGAAGGAAAATTTTCTGATTACAAAAGATATAGAGAGGATCATGGGGAGTAAAATGGATAACTCGATTATATGAAATTAAAAAAGTTTTGGACAAACAAAATCAACACAACCAAAACTAGAAGCGAAGCAGGAAACTGGGGGAGGGAAATTTTTACAGTAAGTTTTTCTGATAAAGGCCTCATTTCTTAAATATATAGGGAACTGAGCCAAATTTATAAAAATTAGAGCCATTTCCCCCTGTTAATAAATGTTCATGCAGGTGATTTTCAGAAAAAGAAATCAAAGCCCTAACAGTCATATAAAAAAAAATGCTCTAAATTAGTATTGACTAGAGAAATGCAAAAAAAAAAAAAACCCTCCCCAAAACAAAACCCATCTCTGAGGTACCTCCTCACACCTCTCAGATTAGCTAACATGACAGAAAAGGAGAATGCTAAATACTGGAGGGGATGTAGAAAAATAAGGACACATTTTTGGTACTGGTGGAAGATTTGAAAACTGGTTTAACCATTCTGTAGAACAATCTGGATCTATGAGATGAAAGAAAAGGGAAAGACTTATATGTTCAAACATACTTATAGCAGCTCTTTTAGTGGTGGCAAGGAATTGGAAACTGGAGAGATGTCTCTCAGTTGGGGAATGGCTGAACAAGTTATGGTACTATGACTGAATAACATTCTACTATAAGAAATGACAAGGGAAATTATTTCAGAAAAAACTGGGAAGACCTATATAAACCGATGCAAAGTGAAGTGAGCAGAACCAGACCATTATACAAAGTAATAGCAATACTGTAATGATAACCAACTGTGAATGAGTTGGCTAAAGCATTTCCAAAGGACTCAAGATGAACAATGTTCATCTCCAGAGAGAAAAAGTAAAGCATAATTTTTTATTCTTCTTCTGTTTTTCATGCTTCTTTGTGACATGGCTAATATGAAATTTTATTTTGCCCAATTTTACATGTATAATTGATATCATTATTTGTCTTCTTAGTGGGTATAGGAGACACTGGAGGCAAGCAAAGAATTTGGAACCCAGAATTTTTTAAAAAGGAATGTTAAAAATAAATACATTTTTAAAATGAACAAATGCTTATTTCCATCCTTCCTTCTATTATATAAGTGAATTATTCCATCTCTCTGCGCCTCTGTTTCCTCATTAAGGAGGTTGGGCTTGATGATTTTGAAAATGCTTGGGACCCCTAAATGCATGTATATAATTTGCTAGAGATCTCCTTCTGGTTTAGTCCCTCAGCACCTCTCACTTGAACCATCACAATAACCATCTACTTGGTGTCTTGGTCTCAATTCACTCACACTACAATTTGCTCTTCACTCAGCTCCTATAGGATTTTCCTAAAGCATGGATCTGATCCTGTCAGTCCTCTACTCAGCAAACTCCAGTGGCTCCCTATTACCTTCAAGATTAAATACAACAAAATCCTCTTGGCATTGAGAGCTCTTTACCACCTGCCCTGTTCTTTTATTTCCCTACCTTTCCATTCTTCTCTCCTAAATTTACTTTAACCATCCATCCCTACCCACTTACTTGCTCTTCCTCACACATTCCACGATTTTGCCCTGGCTGTTCCATGCCTGGGAAGCTTTCCCATTCAACCTCTGGCTCTTAAAATACCTGGCTTCTTTTAAGATTCAGCATAATAATAATAATAATAATAATAATAATAATAATAATAATAATAATAATAATAATAATAATAGTAATAGTAATGGAGCACTTTCTGGGTTGCAAAACACTTTTTCTTTTATTTTCTCACTTAATCTTGATCACAACCTTGTGACATAGGAGCTATTATCACCATTTTGCATTTAACGAAACTGAGTCTCAGAGCTGGTAGGTGATTTGCCCAGTGTCCCAGAGATTGTGAGCATCACAAGCAGGATTCAAACCCATCTTCCTGACTCCAGATTGTAATGCAAGGTGGCTAACAGAAACTTTTTGCTTCTGTAATTTCTAACGGTCACAAAAAGTCAGTTAAACATCTTAGAATCTTCAGAAAGTCAGTTGGAACTTGAAACTATAAATAGAGGTGAAGTTCCAACTGACGGGGCTTTTGCCTTCTTGCTTTTGCTGTGGCTGGAGGCTTTTGCTTTGGCCTTTCGGCTTGGCTTGGCTTCTGCCTTGGCCTGTGCTTATCTTGTCTTGGGGAAATTTAAACCTATCTCATTTCTCTGGACCTCTCCCTGATCTCTCCATCCATATCCCTCCCCTTCCCTGAATTTCCTTTGGGCCCTGGGTGGAAGGGAGGGCTTGGTGATTAGGCATTGTGGGTTTTAGTTTCTATAGACAAGTATTCTTAAATAAGTTACCCCTAGTTTTAGTGATTTAATAAGGACTTTACTTAAAAGGCAGTCAAATCTTCCTGACTGGGAGAGCCGGACTCTGTCTAAACCTCTCTGCGACCAATCCCCAACCCTTACCCTCTCCCTAGCAGCAGTTAGAAATCCTGAACTTCTTTCCCCCTGACTAACCTGAGATTAATAAATCCCCTTGTTACCTATTCAAGTCTCTGGTGAATCATTGTATTGAAAATTGAGTAAAGGGCTAAAGAGGGAAGGAATCATTTTCTTTTATTTCTTGAGAGAACTGGGGGCATCCATCTTGGCAGGAAGTACCTACCCGAGACTTCCTCCAGCCATCATTTTGACTGGCAGGGAGGGGCCCTCTCGGCTCCTCCCTCAAGAGACTTTAGAAACTAACAAGAGAAACCGCCCAGCCAAAAACCTAAACATTTCTTATTGGCCTTAATTTCCTCCCTGTATCCTCTGTCTCAAGCCTCTGGGAATAAACCTGTTTGAGCTGCCCTCTCCTACATACCCCATTTCCTTTATCTCCTATGTACTTTCCCTTACCTTCATTCCTCCTCCAATCACCTTATAATCACCTAATATCCCCTTTATCCTTCCTCACACCCAGATTACCGATTTACTTTTTTATAACAACATTTCTCCCTCTACCCACTATGATGCTTTACTTCATACCAGGATCCTCCAGAGTCCTTGTTCCAGTCCTCCTCTTCCTTCTTCTGAAACTGTTCTGCTCTTTCCCATCTTTCAAGATGGTGGATAAAAATACCCCAAAGCTCAAAAAAGGCAAAGAAGGTAAGAAAGAAAGGGAAGAATAAAAAGGAAATTGTGTCTGAAAAGGTGGTGAAGAAACCTTGAAAGCATTCTTGCTGGAACCCAGTCCTAGTCTGAGGGACCGGCAGGTACTTGAGGTCTACAATGTATTCCTGGCAAGCCATGTACGAGCTGGAAATAGGCTGCACCAAAAACCCAGACTGAAAGGAAACAGGAATAAGTGAATTGGTGATGAGAAGAATAGAGAAACCTGAGTGGTAAAGATTCACAAAATGCCTAAGTATTACCCTACCGAGGATGTGCCTAGAAAGCTGCTAAGTCATGGCAAAAGCCCTTTCAGCCAGCCCACAAAGAGACTAAGAGCTAACCTAACCCTGGGACAATTCTGATCATGCTTGCTGGCTGCAAGAGAAGAAGCATTCCCGAAGCAGCTGTTCCTAGTGAATGGACCTCTGACCATCAGCCGTGCTCCTGTGTGAAGGACCCTCTACCAAGGTTAACCTTTCAGTGTAAACAATTCCAAGTCATCTTACTGATGCTTCCTTCAGGAAGAAGACATGGCGTAAACCTAGATATCAATAAGGAGAGATTTCTGACACAGAAAAAGAGAAACAGGAGCTCGCAGAACCAGTTGGTCAGAAAAAGGTGGACTCTCAGATCCTTCCCCAAATCAAGAAAACTCCTCCACTCTGTGGCTACCTGGAGGTATGTGTTCTGTTTGCTCTCTCTCCAATGGGGCTTATACACACAAATTGCTGTTTTAAATGCCTGGCAAAGAACTCTCATGAAAATATTTGAAATAGCAAAGGAAGAAGAAGGAGAAAAAGCTCTCTTTCCAGTGTACTCATGGCCGCCAAGCATGAGATCATTCTCAACTCCCCTTGCACAAATGGGTAACGCGCTTGTGTACCAACATGTCTGGTGGAGAAGGACAGCTCCGGCTCCCGGGCCTGACACACTGCCAAGGCAGCTGAAGTCCCAGAGGCCCCGTTTCACCCAGGCCTTTGCACCTGGCCTTCTGATCTTTCTGTTGTCTTCTGTGATGAAATATCTCCTTTGCCCCAGCATGTGTCTCCTGGGATTTCTGTCCTCAGAACTCCAGTTAGACTTTAGTCTGAGACCCAGACATGGGCAATGGGGTCTCTTCCATCAGACAGACAGGCCTCCTTTTACATCTTCCTTCAATAAAAAACCAAACCAAAACAGCAGAGCATGCAAATCTTCTCAGGTGCACATAGACTCCTGTAAGCATGCATGGCGGAACATTTGTTACTTTGCATCTAGCATCACGACAGGGAGTTTTCCTAGATGCACAGGCTACAGATTTGTTGAATAAAAGAAGACGAGATCAAACAAAAAGTGGGAAATGGCCTGATGTTGGAGTCAAAGGAGACAGTCTGGAGACTGTTGAACTGGAACTTGTCTGAGCCTTAGAAACAGAGCTTTAGAGCTTGAAGTGACTTTAGGGGCCACTAAGGTTCAACCTCTTATTCAACACGTGAGGATGAGGCACAGAACAGCTCAGAGAGCACACAGAGAGGAAATGTTTGATGGACCAGATGAAACCAAGGTTTCCTGACACCATGTCTTGTGCCATATCCACTGAGGCGCACTGCCCCAAATCCCTTAAATTCTCTGGGCCTCAGTTTACTCATCTTTGAAATAGGGGTGTATATGGGTAATGACCTTTAAGGTACCTTGCAGATTTTCTATGTATATGTAAAGGTATTTTATATATATAATATTCCTTTCTCTTTTTCTTCTCTTTCTCCTCTCCTCTCCTCTCCTCTCCTCACCTCTTTTCTTCTCCTTTCTCCTCTCCTCTCCTCTCTTTTCCTCTCCTCTCCTCTCCTCTCCTCTCCTCTTCTCTTCTCCTCTTCTCTTCTCTTCTCTTCTCTTCTCTTCTCTTCTCTTCTCTTCTCTTCTCTTCTCTTCTCTTCTCTTCTTCTCTTCTCTTCCTTTTCCTCTTCCTCTTCTCTTCTCTTCTTTTTTCTTCTTTCTCTTTCTCTTCCTCCTATTCTCTGTCTTTGTCTTTCTGTCCCCCCTATATCTTACACATATACCAATCTGCATGTGTATATGCTACATATCACTACATGGGAACCCAAGCTGATATAGCTTCCTGTGCCACTAGATGAGGGTTGGAATGATGCTGAAATAAAGGAAAAACTTTGTATGGAAAAGCCTGTGCCTTGCCAGCCTCTCAGTAAGACTAGCCCACCAGCATGGGAATATTGGCCCCTTTTTCAGTCATGGGAATCCCAGTTGGGTTTAGGGGGGCTCTCATGGGAGAAATCCATTTGGTTCAGGATTAGGGGTTATCTATATAGCCAGGCCCAGGCCTGTTCATTCCCCAAAGAAAATATTTAGGAAGAAACCCAATGAATCATTGGAAAAGTATTTCTTTGGCCCTTCCTGAGTGCTAGTGCTGTGCTAAGGGCTGAGTCTACAAATGCAGAAGTGAAACTGTCTTGGTTCTTAAAAAACTGATTTCCTAATGGAGGAGACAAGCATGTGCATGTCCGTATGTAGGCACTGTGTACAGAAAGCCCAGGGCTCCGGAGCACCTTTAACCCCCTGCCTTACGGTTAACCCATCTAGCTTGCCCTAGCCCGACTTCTGGTTTTTCATGGGCTGGAGGCTTCTGGATCTCTTGA
Source organism: Gracilinanus agilis (assembly GCF_016433145.1). Taxonomy (NCBI): domain Eukaryota; kingdom Metazoa; phylum Chordata; class Mammalia; order Didelphimorphia; family Didelphidae; genus Gracilinanus; species Gracilinanus agilis. The sequence continues at coordinate 14,362,191 of NC_058134.1, read as the reverse complement.
ATGTTCCCTAATCACCATCAGTCACATTTATATAATGAAGAACATCCAGGATTACTCACATCTAGAGAGCATTTTCAAGTTTACAAAGTCCAAGGAGAGTCACTTTTCATTCCCAGACTTCACTTCCTTCATCTGTAAAAGGAGAAGGGAGACAACCTCTGAGTACTTTTCCCACTAGAAATCTTTGATCCTATGAAGTGAGGCTTTTCTTCCAAAGAAGAAGTGCCAAGTCTTCCCCCACCCACCTGGGTTAATTGAACAAAGGAATTGTGAACGGCTTGCCTACATTTGGTTTTACAGACCACCGAAGTCCTCCACTTCTTGGGAATACCTTGTAGCCAATGGGGTGAAATTATTGGTGTAGCTTTGAACAAGTCACTCTATAACATAATGGGATAGTTTTGAACAAGTCCAGTGATATCATGAATAAGTCTGGAGAGAGGCAGTAAAAAGTGATGGATACAGGGACAGATAGGTGGCTCCGATGATTGAGAGCCAGCCCTAGAGACAGGAGGTCCAAATCTGTCCTCAGACACTTCCTAGCTGAGTGACCTTGGACAAGTCACTTAAACTCCATTGCCTAGACCTAACCTCTCTTCTGCTTAGAACTGATACACAGTATTGATTCTAAAATGGAAGGTAGGGGTTTGCCCAAAAGAGAGACAGAGACAAGAGACAGACACACAGACAGACACACAGACAGACAGACAGACACACACACACACACACACACATACAAAGAGAGAGAGAGAGAGAGAGAGAGAGAGAGAGAGAGAGAGTGGTGGGTAACAGGAAGGCCTTGGAGTCAGGAATAGCTATCTCCCACAAAGGGGGTCACCTTCTTCATACTCTTTTCTATAGCTATTTGTGCTCTCCTGGTTTTCCTCCTGTCTGATCATTCCTCAGTCTTCTTTGTTGGATCGTCTTCCCGGGTGCACCTGCTAATCTTGGGTGTCCCCCAACATTGTCCTAGAGCCTCTTCTCTTCTCCCCATCTGGTACCTTCCCATGGAGTGGATGAGGAGGTTTCTACAGATGAATCTCTATTTATGTAGTCCTAAACTCTCTCCTGACCTATGAGGAGAACTTATTGATTCTCATTTCTAAATTCTTCAAATCCGGAGTCCTGTGAGGCAGTGAGAAGCCCTACTTTACTTGGTCTCTTCTAGTTCCGAATTTATGATTCTATAATCCATTTAAAAGGATTGGTTGTGGTCTTCTTTACTTTAACCTTTATCTTTCATCTTAGAAGCGCTACTAAGTATTGGTTCCAAGACAGAAATGAGGTAAGGGCTAGGCAGTGGGGGGTGACATGACTTGCCCAGGGTCACATAGCTCAGAAATAATTGAGGTCACATTTGAACCCAGAACCTTCCATCTCTAGGCCTGGATCTCTATCCAACATGTGCAAAGCCAAACTCATTATTCCTCAGCCCCCCTCCCCCTTCTTTTCTTCTACTTTCCTTTTCATGTTAAGGGTGCCACCATTCTCCCAATTCATCCATGTTCCGGACTTAGGTGCCCTCCTTGACTTCTCACTCTCCACATAGCCAATCTGTTGCCAGCTTCTGTCCGTTTTACCTTTAAAACATTCCTTCTACATTGGCCCTTCTCTAGTCAGAGGCCCACGTGGCCTCATGCCTGGATACTGCCCTCACGGCTGGAGGGTCTCTGCCTCCTCTGTTCCCACTTATCCAAAGCCAAGGTCTGACCATGTCCCTCCCTACTCCTTACACTCCCCTGGCTCTCCATTACCATCCAAACTGAATGAAAGCTTCTCTGTTTGGCATGTTGAGCTCCTCCTGCACGTCTTCCCCTTTAGACTGCCTGCGTCTCCTCCTACCCATGACTCTCTTCCAACGTAAAGCCCTTCAGGGTGGGCCCCCCATTTCTGGAAGGCTCTCAGGCTCTCCTTTCTGAGCCTGGGCTCTAGCTTCTTTCTAGGCTCCCTCCTTTTGCAGGAAGCTTTTCCAGGCCCCCTCAATGCTGGACCTTCCCTCTGAGAGGACCTTCAGAGATTCTGTATTTTAGCTGGCTGCTGGTTCTCCTTTTGATTGGAAGCTCTTTGAGGGCAGCGTTAGTTGGTTGGGTTTTTTTCCTCTCCTCCCTCCTCCGTGCCTAGCCTCCGGCTTGGCCCAGAGTCGATTCTTAATAATTATTTGTTGGTTTGACTTCAGACCCATACAGCCCAGGGACCTTTGAGAAAGCTGGCTCTGTCTCTTAATACTACCCCCAGGCAGTTTACGAAGCTTTGAGGCTGCCGAGCGGGGGCTCTCTTTCTTCTCACGGGAGTGCCTTACACTTAGGACGTCCCAGGTTTGATGCCAAGAAATCTTCAGACAAGCGTGCTTGGCCTTTTTTTTTGGGGGGGGGGGGGCGGGG